>NW_025746227.1:15000-30000 GCF_021184085.1 Oncorhynchus gorbuscha | reverse complement strand
TATTGATCCTGATCCTGAATATAGTCAGCCAGTAGTTGAGGATATTGATCCTGATCCTGAATATAGTCAGCCAGTAGTTGAGGATATTGATCCTGAATATAGTCAGCCAGTAGTTGAGGATATTGATCCTGAATATAGTCAGCCAGTAGTTGAGGATATTGATCCTGAATATAGTCAGCCAGTAGTTGAGGATATTGATCCTGAATATAGTCAGCCAGTAGTTGAGGATATTGATCCTGAATATAGTCAGCCAGTAGTTGAGGATATTGATCCTGATCCTGAATATAGTCAGCCAGTAGTTGAGGATATTGATCCTGAATATAGTCAACCAGTAGTTGAGGATATTGATCCTGAATATAGTCAGCCAGTAGTTGAGGATATTGATCCTGAATATAGTCAGCCAGTAGTTGAGGATATTGATCCTGATCCTGAATATAGTCAGCCAGTAGTTGAGGATATTGATCCTGAATATAGTCAGCCAGTAGTTGAGGATATTGATCCTGATCCTGAATATAGTCAGCCAGTAGTTGAGGATATTGATCCTGATCCTGAATATAGTCAGCCAGTAGTTGAGGATATTGATCCTGAATATAGTCAGCCAGTAGTTGAGGATATTGATCCTGATCCTGAATATAGTCAGCCAGTAGTTGAGGATATTGATCCTGAATATAGTCAGCCAGTAGTTGAGGATATTGATCCTGATCCTGAATATAGTCAGCCAGTAGTTGAGGATATTGATCCTGAATATAGTCAGCCAGTAGTTGAGGATATTGATCCTGATCCTGAATATAGTCAGCCAGTAGTTGAGGATATTGATCCTGAATATAGTCAGCCAGTAGTTGAGGATATTGATCCTGATCCTGAATATAGTCAGCCAGTAGTTGAGGATATTGATCCTGAATATAGTCAGCCAGTAGTTGAGGATATTGATCCTGATCCTGAATATAGTCAGCCAGTAGTTGAGGATATTGATCCTGAATATAGTCAGCCAGTAGTTGAGGATATTGATCCTGATCCTGAATATAGTCAGCCAGTAGTTGAGGATATTGAACCTGATCCTGAATATAGTCAGCCAGTAGTTGAGGATATTGATCCTGATCCTGAATATAGTCAGCCAGTAGTTGAGGATATTGATCCTGATCCTGAATATAGTCAGCCAGTAGTTGAGGATATTGATCCTGAATATAGTCAGCCAGTAGTTGAGGATATTGATCCTGAATATAGTCAGCCAGTAGTTGAGGATATTGATCCTGAATATAGTCAACCAGTAGTTGAGGATATTGATCCTGATCCTGAATATAGTCAGCCAGTAGTTGAGGATATTGATCCTGAATATAGTCAGCCAGTAGTTGAGGATATTGATCCTGAATATAGTCAGCCAGTAGTTGAGGATATTGATCCTGATCCTGAATATAGTCAGCCAGTAGTTGAGGATATTGATCCTGAATATAGTCAACCAGTAGTTGAGGATATTGAACCTGATCCTGAATATAGTCAGCCAGTAGTTGAGGATATTGATCCTGAATATAGTCAGCCAGTAGTTGAGGATATTGATCCTGATCCTGAATATAGTCAGCCAGTAGTTGAGGATATTGAACAGTTACCTGATCCTGAATATAGTCAGCCAGTAGTTGAGGATATTGATCCTGAATATAGTCAGCCAGTAGTTGAGGATATTGATCCTGATTCTGAATATAGTCAACCAGTAACCTGAATATAGTCAACCAGTAGTTGAGGATATTGAACAGTTACCTGATCCTGAATATAGTCAGCCAGTAGTTGAGGATATTGATCCTGATTCTGAATATAGTCAGCCAGTAGTTGAGGATATTGATCCTGAATATAGTCAGCCAGTAGTTGAGGATATTGATCCTGATCCTGAATATAGTCAGCCAGTAGTTGAGGATATTGATCCTGAATATAGTCAGCCAGTAGTTGAGGATATTGATCCTGATCCTGAATATAGTCAGCCAGTAGTTGAGGATATTGATCCTGAATATAGTCAGCCAGTAGTTGAGGATATTGATCCTGATCCTGAATATAGTCAGCCAGTAGTTGAGGATATTGATCCTGATCCTGAATATAGTCAGCCAGTAGTTGAGGATATTGATCCTGATCCTGAATATAGTCAGCCAGTAGTTGAGGATATTGATCCTGATCCTGAATATAGTCAGCCAGTAGTTGAGGATATTGATCCTGATCCTGAATATAGTCAGCCAGTAGTTGAGGATATTGATCCTGAATATAGTCAGCCAGTAGTTGAGGATATTGATCCTGAATATAGTCAGCCAGTAGTTGAGGATATTGATCCTGAATATAGTCAGCCAGTAGTTGAGGATATTGATCCTGATCCTGAATATAGTCAGCCAGTAGTTGAGGATATTGATCCTGAATATAGTCAGCCAGTAGTTGAGGATATTGATCCTGATCCTGAATATAGTCAGCCAGTAGTTGAGGATATTGATCCTGAATATAGTCAGCCAGTAGTTGAGGATATTGATCCTGAATATAGTCAGCCAGTAGTTGAGGATATTGATCCTGAATATAGTCAGCCAGTAGTTGAGGATATTGATCCTGATCCTGAATATAGTCAGCCAGTAGTTGAGGATATTGATCCTGAATATAGTCAGCCAGTAGTTGAGGATATTGATCCTGAATATAGTCAACCAGTAGTTGAGGATATTGAACAGTTACCTGATCCTGAATATAGTCAGCCAGTAGTTGAGGATATTGATCCTGAATATAGTCAGCCAGTAGTTGAGGATATTGATCCTGAATATAGTCAGCCAGTAGTTGAGGATATTGATCCTGAATATAGTCAGCCAGTAGTTGAGGATATTGAACAGTTACCTGATCCTGAATATAGTCAGCCAGTAGTTGAGGATATTGATCCTGAATATAGTCAGCCAGTAGTTGAGGATATTGATCCTGAATATAGTCAGCCAGTAGTTGAGGATATTGATCCTGAATATAGTCAGCCAGTAGTTGAGGATATTGATCCTGAATATAGTCAGCCAGTAGTTGAGGATATTGATCCTGAATATAGTCAGCCAGTAGTTGAGGATATTGATCCTGATCCTGAATATAGTCAGCCAGTAGTTGAGGATATTGATCCTGAATATAGTCAGCCAGTAGTTGAGGATATTGATCCTGAATATAGTCAGCCAGTAGTTGAGGATATTGATCCTGAATATAGTCAACCAGTAGTTGAGGATATTGATCCTGAATATAGTCAGCCAGTAGTTGAGGATATTGATCCTGAATATAGTCAACCAGTAGTTGAGGATATTGATCCTGAATATAGTCAACCAGTAGTTGAGGATATTGATCCTGATCCTGAATATAGTCAGCCAGTAGTTGAGGATATTGAACCTGATCCTGAATATAGTCAGCCAGTAGTTGAGGATATTGATCCTGAATATAGTCAGCCAGTAGTTGAGGATATTGATCCTGATCCTGAATATAGTCAGCCAGTAGTTGAGGATATTGATCCTGAATATAGTCAACCAGTAGTTGAGGATATTGAACAGTTACCTGATCCTGAATATAGTCAGCCAGTAGTTGAGGATATTGATCCTGAATATAGTCAGCCAGTAGTTGAGGATATTGATCCTGATCCTGAATATAGTCAGCCAGTAGTTGAGGATATTGATCCTGAATATAGTCAGCCAGTAGTTGAGGATATTGATCCTGATTCTGAATATAGTCAGCCAGTAGTTGAGGATATTGATCCTGATCCTGAATATAGTCAGCCAGTAGTTGAGGATATTGATCCTGAATATAGTCAGCCAGTAGTTGAGGATATTGATCCTGAATATAGTCAGCCAGTAGTTGAGGATATTGATCCTGAATATAGTCAGCCAGTAGTTGAGGATATTGATCCTGAATATAGTCAACCAGTAGTTGAGGATATTGATCCTGATCCTGAATATAGTCAGCCAGTAGTTGAGGATATTGATCCTGATCCTGAATATAGTCAGCCAGTAGTTGAGGATATTGAACCTGATCCTGAATATAGTCAGCCAGTAGTTGAGGATATTGATCCTGAATATAGTCAGCCAGTAGTTGAGGATATTGATCCTGAATATAGTCAGCCAGTAGTTGAGGATATTGATCCTGAATATAGTCAACCAGTAGTTGAGGATATTGATCCTGATCCTGAATATAGTCAGCCAGTAGTTGAGGATATTGAACCTGATCCTGAATATAGTCAGCCAGTAGTTGAGGATATTGATCCTGAATATAGTCAGCCAGTAGTTGAGGATATTGATCCTGATCCTGAATATAGTCAGCCAGTAGTTGAGGATATTGATCCTGAATATAGTCAACCAGTAGTTGAGGATATTGAACAGTTACCTGATCCTGAATATAGTCAGCCAGTAGTTGAGGATATTGATCCTGATCCTGAATATAGTCAGCCAGTAGTTGAGGATATTGATCCTGAATATAGTCAGCCAGTAGTTGAGGATATTGATCCTGATCCTGAATATAGTCAGCCAGTAGTTGAGGATATTGATCCTGAATATAGTCAGCCAGTAGTTGAGGATATTGATCCTGAATATAGTCAGCCAGTAGTTGAGGATATTGATCCTGAATATAGTCAGCCAGTAGTTGAGGATATTGATCCTGAATATAGTCAGCCAGTAGTTGAGGATATTGATCCTGAATATAGTCAGCCAGTAGTTGAGGATATTGATCCTGAATATAGTCAGCCAGTAGTTGAGGATATTGATCCTGAATATAGTCAGCCAGTAGTTGAGGATATTGATCCTGAATATAGTCAGCCAGTAGTTGAGGATATTGATCCTGATCCTGAATATAGTCAGCCAGTAGTTGAGGATATTGATCCTGATCCTGAATATAGTCAGCCAGTAGTTGAGGATATTGATCCTGAATATAGTCAGCCAGTAGTTGAGGATATTGATCCTGATCCTGAATATAGTCAGCCAGTAGTTGAGGATATTGATCCTGAATATAGTCAGCCAGTAGTTGAGGATATTGATCCTGATCCTGAATATAGTCAGCCAGTAGTTGAGGATATTGATCCTGATCCTGAATATAGTCAGCCAGTAGTTGAGGATATTGATCCTGAATATAGTCAGCCAGTAGTTGAGGATATTGATCCTGATCCTGAATATAGTCAGCCAGTAGTTGAGGATATTGATCCTGAATATAGTCAGCCAGTAGTTGAGGATATTGATCCTGAATATAGTCAGCCAGTAGTTGAGGATATTGATCCTGAATATAGTCAGCCAGTAGTTGAGGATATTGATCCTGAATATAGTCAGCCAGTAGTTGAGGATATTGATCCTGAATATAGTCAGCCAGTAGTTGAGGATATTGATCCTGAATATAGTCAGCCAGTAGTTGAGGATATTGATCCTGAATATAGTCAGCCAGTAGTTGAGGATATTGATCCTGAATATAGTCAGCCAGTAGTTGAGGATATTGATCCTGAATATAGTCAGCCAGTAGTTGAGGATATTGATCCTGATCCTGAATATAGTCAGCCAGTAGTTGAGGATATTGATCCTGAATATAGTCAGCCAGTAGTTGAGGATATTGATCCTGAATATAGTCAGCCAGTAGTTGAGGATATTGAACAGTTACCTGATCCTGAATATAGTCAACCAGTAGTTGAGGATATTGAACAGTTACCTGATCCTGAATATAGTCAACCAGTAGTTGAGGATATTGATCCTGATCCTGAATATAGTCAGCCAGTAGTTGAGGATATTGATCCTGAATATAGTCAGCCAGTAGTTGAGGATATTGATCCTGATCCTGAATATAGTCAGCCAGTAGTTGAGGATATTGATCCTGATCCTGAATATAGTCAGCCAGTAGTTGAGGATATTGATCCTGAATATAGTCAGCCAGTAGTTGAGGATATTGATCCTGATCCTGAATATAGTCAGCCAGTAGTTGAGGATATTGATCCTGATCCTGAATATAGTCAGCCAGTAGTTGAGGATATTGATCCTGAATATAGTCAGCCAGTAGTTGAGGATATTGATCCTGAATATAGTCAACCAGTAGTTGAGGATATTGAACAGTTACCTGATCCTGAATATAGTCAGCCAGTAGTTGAGGATATTGATCCTGATCCTGAATATAGTCAGCCAGTAGTTGAGGATATTGATCCTGAATATAGTCAGCCAGTAGTTGAGGATATTGATCCTGAATATAGTCAGCCAGTAGTTGAGGATATTGATCCTGAATATAGTCAACCAGTAGTTGAGGATATTGATCCTGATCCTGAATATAGTCAGCCAGTAGTTGAGGATATTGATCCTGATCCTGAATATAGTCAGCCAGTAGTTGAGGATATTGATCCTGAATATAGTCAGCCAGTAGTTGAGGATATTGATCCTGAATATAGTCAGCCAGTAGTTGAGGATATTGAACCTGATCCTGAATATAGTCAGCCAGTAGTTGAGGATATTGATCCTGAATATAGTCAGCCAGTAGTTGAGGATATTGATCCTGATCCTGAATATAGTCAGCCAGTAGTTGAGGATATTGATCCTGAATATAGTCAACCAGTAGTTGAGGATATTGAACAGTTAGGATGATCCTGAATATAGTCAGCCAGTAGTTGAGGATATTGATCCTGAATATAGTCAGCCAGTAGTTGAGGATATTGATCCTGATCCTGAATATAGTCAGCCAGTAGTTGAGGATATTGATCCTGAATATAGTCAGCCAGTAGTTGAGGATATTGATCCTGAATATAGTCAGCCAGTAGTTGAGGATATTGATCCTGATCCTGAATATAGTCAGCCAGTAGTTGAGGATATTGATCCTGAATATATAGTCAGCCAGTAGTTGAGGATATTGATCCTGAATATAGTCAGCCAGTAGTTGAGGATATTGATCCTGATCCTGAATATAGTCAGCCAGTAGTTGAGGATAATATAGATAGTTGAGGATATTGATCCTGAATATAGTCAGCCAGTAGTTGAGGATATTGATCCTGAATATAGTCAGCCAGTAGTTGAGGATATTGATCCTGATCCTGAATATAGTCAGCCAGTAGTTGAGGATATTGATCCTGAATATAGTCAGCCAGTAGTTGAGGATATTGATCCTGAATATAGTCAGCCAGTAGTTGAGGATATTGATCCTGATCCTGAATATAGTCAGCCAGTAGTTGAGGATATTGATCCTGAATATAGTCAGCCAGTAGTTGAGGATATTGATCCTGAATATAGTCAGCCAGTAGTTGAGGATATTGATCCTGAATATAGTCAGCCAGTAGTTGAGGATATTGATCCTGAATATAGTCAGCCAGTAGTTGAGGATATTGAACAGTTACCTGATCCTGAATATAGTCAACCAGTAGTTGAGGATATTGAACAGTTACCTGATCCTGAATATAGTCAACCAGTAGTTGAGGATATTGATCCTGATCCTGAATATAGTCAGCCAGTAGTTGAGGATATTGATCCTGAATATAGTCAGCCAGTAGTTGAGGATATTGATCCTGATCCTGAATATAGTCAGCCAGTAGTTGAGGATATTGATCCTGAATATAGTCAGCCAGTAGTTGAGGATATTGATCCTGATCCTGAATATAGTCAGCCAGTAGTTGAGGATATTGATCCTGAATATAGTCAGCCAGTAGTTGAGGATATTGATCCTGATCCTGAATATAGTCAGCCAGTAGTTGAGGATATTGATCCTGATCCTGAATATAGTCAGCCAGTAGTTGAGGATATTGATCCTGAATATAGTCAGCCAGTAGTTGAGGATATTGATCCTGAATATAGTCAACCAGTAGTTGAGGATATTGAACAGTTACCTGATCCTGAATATAGTCAGCCAGTAGTTGAGGATATTGATCCTGATCCTGAATATAGTCAGCCAGTAGTTGAGGATATTGATCCTGAATATAGTCAACCAGTAGTTGAGGATATTGATCCTGAATATAGTCAACCAGTAGTTGAGGATATTGATCCTGAATATAGTCAGCCAGTAGTTGAGGATATTGATCCTGAATATAGTCAACCAGTAGTTGAGGATATTGATCCTGAATATAGTCAACCAGTAGTTGAGGATATTGATCCTGATCCTGAATATAGTCAGCCAGTAGTTGAGGATATTGATCCTGAATATAGTCAACCAGTAGTTGAGGATATTGATCCTGAATATAGTCAACCAGTAGTTGAGGATATTGATCCTGATCCTGAATATAGTCAGCCAGTAGTTGAGGATATTGATCCTGAATATAGTCAGCCAGTAGTTGAGGATATTGATCCTGAATATAGTCAGCCAGTAGTTGAGGATATTGATCCTGATCCTGAATATAGTCAGCCAGTAGTTGAGGATATTGATCCTGAATATAGTCAGCCAGTAGTTGAGGATATTGATCCTGAATATAGTCAGCCAGTAGTTGAGGATATTGATCCTGAATATAGTCAGCCAGTAGTTGAGGATATTGATCCTGATCCTGAATATAGTCAGCCAGTAGTTGAGGATATTGATCCTGATCCTGAATATAGTCAGCCAGTAGTTGAGGATATTGATCCTGAATATAGTCAGCCAGTAGTTGAGGATATTGATCCTGAATATAGTCAGCCAGTAGTTGAGGATATTGATCCTGATCCTGAATATAGTCAGCCAGTAGTTGAGGATATTGATCCTGATCCTGAATATAGTCAGCCAGTAGTTGAGGATATTGATCCTGAATATAGTCAGCCAGTAGTTGAGGATATTGATCCTGATCCTGAATATAGTCAGCCAGTAGTTGAGGATATTGATCCTGATCCTGAATATAGTCAGCCAGTAGTTGAGGATATTGATCCTGAATATAGTCAGCCAGTAGTTGAGGATATTGATCCTGAATATAGTCAGCCAGTAGTTGAGGATATTGATCCTGAATATAGTCAGCCAGTAGTTGAGGATATTGATCCTGAATATAGTCAGCCAGTAGTTGAGGATATTGATCCTGAATATAGTCAGCCAGTAGTTGAGGATATTGATCCTGAATATAGTCAGCCAGTAGTTGAGGATATTGATCCTGATCCTGAATATAGTCAGCCAGTAGTTGAGGATATTGATCCTGATCCTGAATATAGTCAGCCAGTAGTTGAGGATATTGATCCTGATCCTGAATATAGTCAGCCAGTAGTTGAGGATATTGATCCTGAATATAGTCAGCCAGTAGTTGAGGATATTGATCCTGATCCTGAATATAGTCAGCCAGTAGTTGAGGATATTGATCCTGATCCTGAATATAGTCAGCCAGTAGTTGAGGATATTGATCCTGATCCTGAATATAGTCAGCCAGTAGTTGAGGATATTGATCCTGATCCTGAATATAGTCAGCCAGTAGTTGAGGATATTGATCCTGATCCTGAATATAGTCAGCCAGTAGTTGAGGATATTGATCCTGATCCTGAATATAGTCAGCCAGTAGTTGAGGATATTGATCCTGATCCTGAATATAGTCAGCCAGTAGTTGAGGATATTGATCCTGAATATAGTCAGCCAGTAGTTGAGGATATTGATCCTGATCCTGAATATAGTCAGCCAGTAGTTGAGGATATTGATCCTGAATATAGTCAGCCAGTAGTTGAGGATATTGATCCTGATCCTGAATATAGTCAGCCAGTAGTTGAGGATATTGATCCTGAATATAGTCAGCCAGTAGTTGAGGATATTGATCCTGAATATAGTCAGCCAGTAGTTGAGGATATTGATCCTGATCCTGAATATAGTCAGCCAGTAGTTGAGGATATTGATCCTGAATATAGTCAGCCAGTAGTTGAGGATATTGATCCTGAATATAGTCAGCCAGTAGTTGAGGATATTGATCCTGATCCTGAATATAGTCAGCCAGTAGTTGAGGATATTGATCCTGAATATAGTCAGCCAGTAGTTGAGGATATTGATCCTGAATATAGTCAGCCAGTAGTTGAGGATATTGATCCTGATCCTGAATATAGTCAGCCAGTAGTTGAGGATATTGATCCTGAATATAGTCAGCCAGTAGTTGAGGATATTGAACAGTTACCTGATCCTGAATATAGTCAGCCAGTAGTTGAGGATATTGATCCTGATTCTGAATATAGTCAGCCAGTAGTTGAGGATATTGATCCTGATTCTGAATATAGTCAGCCAGTAGTTGAGGATATTGATCCTGAATATAGTCAGCCAGTAGTTGAGGATATTGATCCTGAATATAGTCAGCCAGTAGTTGAGGATATTGATCCTGAATATAGTCAGCCAGTAGTTGAGGATATTGATCCTGAATATAGTCAGCCAGTAGTTGAGGATATTGATCCTGATCCTGAATATAGTCAGCCAGTAGTTGAGGATATTGATCCTGAATATAGTCAGCCAGTAGTTGAGGATATTGATCCTGATCCTGAATATAGTCAGCCAGTAGTTGAGGATATTGATCCTGAATATAGTCAGCCAGTAGTTGAGGATATTGATCCTGATCCTGAATATAGTCAGCCAGTAGTTGAGGATATTGAACAGTTACCTGATCCTGAATATAGTCAGCCAGTAGTTGAGGATATTGAACCTGATCCTGAATATAGTCAGCCAGTAGTTGAGGATATTGATCCTGAACCTGAATATAGTCAGCCAGTAGTTGAGGATATTGATCCTGATCCTGAATATAGTCAGCCAGTAGTTGAGGATATTGATCCTGAATATAGTCAGCCAGTAGTTGAGGATATTGATCCTGATCCTGAATATAGTCAGCCAGTAGTTGAGGATATTGATCCTGATCCTGAATATAGTCAGCCAGTAGTTGAGGATATTGATCCTGAACCTGAATATAGTCAGCCAGTAGTTGAGGATATTGATCCTGAACCTGAATATAGTCAGCCAGTAGTTGAGGATATTGAACCTGATCCTGAATATAGTCAGTCAGTAGTTGAGGATATTGATTCTGAATATAGTCAGCCAGTAGTTGAGGATATTGATCCTGATCCTGAATATAGTCAGCCAGTAGTTGAGGATATTGATCCTGATCCTGAATATAGTCAGCCAGTAGTTGAGGATATTGATCCTGATCCTGAATATAGTCAGCCAGTAGTTGAGGATATTGATCCTGAATATAGTCAGCCAGTAGTTGAGGATATTGATCCTGAATATAGTCAACCAGTAGTTGAGGATATTGATCCTGAATATAGTCAGCCAGTAGTTGAGGATATTGATCCTGAATATAGTCAGCCAGTAGTTGAGGATATTGATCCTGAATATAGTCAGCCAGTAGTTGAGGATATTGATCCTGATCCTGAATATAGTCAGCCAGTAGTTGAGGATATTGAACAGTTACCTGATCCTGAATATAGTCAGCCAGTAGTTGAGGATATTGATCCTGATCCTGAATATAGTCAGCCAGTAGTTGAGGATATTGATCCTGAATATAGTCAGCCAGTAGTTGAGGATATTGATCCTGAATATAGTCAGCCAGTAGTTGAGGATATTGATCCTGATCCTGAATATAGTCAGCCAGTAGTTGAGGATATTGATCCTGAATATAGTCAGCCAGTAGTTGAGGATATTGATCCTGATCCTGAATATAGTCAGCCAGTAGTTGAGGATATTGATCCTGAATATAGTCAGCCAGTAGTTGAGGATATTGATCCTGAATATAGTCAGCCAGTAGTTGAGGATATTGATCCTGATCCTGAATATAGTCAGCCAGTAGTTGAGGATATTGATCCTGATCCTGAATATAGTCAGCCAGTAGTTGAGGATATTGATCCTGATCCTGAATATAGTCAGCCAGTAGTTGAGGATATTGATCCTGAATATAGTCAACCAGTAGTTGAGGATATTGATCCTGATCCTGAATATAGTCAGCCAGTAGTTGAGGATATTGATCCTGATCCTGAATATAGTCAGCCAGTAGTTGAGGATATTGATCCTGAATATAGTCAGCCAGTAGTTGAGGATATTGATCCTGATCCTGAATATAGTCAGCCAGTAGTTGAGGATATTGATCCTGATCCTGAATATAGTCAGCCAGTAGTTGAGGATATTGATCCTGAATATAGTCAGCCAGTAGTTGAGGATATTGATCCTGAATATAGTCAGCCAGTAGTTGAGGATATTGATCCTGATCCTGAATATAGTCAACCAGTAGTTGAGGATATTGAACCTGATCCTGAATATAGTCAGCCAGTAGTTGAGGATATTGATCCTGAATATAGTCAGCCAGTAGTTGAGGATATTGATCCTGAATATAGTCAGCCAGTAGTTGAGGATATTGATCCTGATCCTGAATATAGTCAGCCAGTAGTTGAGGATATTGATCCTGAATATAGTCAGCCAGTAGTTGAGGATATTGAACCTGATCCTGAATATAGTCAGCCAGTAGTTGAGGATATTGATCCTGAATATAGTCAGCCAGTAGTTGAGGATATTGATCCTGATCCTGAATATAGTCAGCCAGTAGTTGAGGATATTGATCCTGAATATAGTCAGCCAGTAGTTGAGGATATTGATCCTGAATATAGTCAGCCAGTAGTTGAGGATATTGATCCTGAATATAGTCAGCCAGTAGTTGAGGATATTGATCCTGATCCTGAATATAGTCAGCCAGTAGTTGAGGATATTGATCCTGATCCTGAATATAGTCAGCCAGTAGTTGAGGATATTGATCCTGAATATAGTCAGCCAGTAGTTGAGGATATTGATCCTGAATATAGTCAGCCAGTAGTTGAGGATATTGATCCTGAATATAGTCAGCCAGTAGTTGAGGATATTGATCCTGATCCTGAATATAGTCAGCCAGTAGTTGAGGATATTGATCCTGATCCTGAATATAGTCAGCCAGTAGTTGAGGATATTGATCCTGATCCTGAATATAGTCAACCAGTAGTTGAGGATATTGAACAGTTACCTGATCCTGAATATAGTCAGCCAGTAGTTGAGGATATTGAACAGGGCTCCCAGCAATCCACCTGTTTCAGATGGACATATAGAAAGATATCAATCAACATTAACATGTACGTCATTTAGCAGACACTCTTATCCATAGAGGCGTAGGCCCAATCCCAAATGGACCCCTAAGCCCTGTGCACTTGGTGGAGATCTGAGAGGATTTGATTGGTAGAAGCAATATGGTTAAACAATTCACCTAGCCTATCAGAAGGCAAGATGGAGTCATAAGGGTCTAGGGGTCCATGTGGAACTGGGCCTCCACTAGTGCATAGGGGTGTAGGGTCTAGGGGTCCATGTGGAACTGGGCCTCCACTAGTGCATAGGGGTGTAGGGTCTAGGGGTCCATGTGGAACTGGGCCTCCACTAGTGCATAGGGGTGTAGGGTCTAGGGGTCCATGTGGAACTGGGCCTCCACTAGTGCATAGGGGTGTAGGGTCTAGGGGTCCATGTGGAACTGGGCCTCCACTAGTGCATAGGGGTGTAGGGTCTAGGGGTCCATGTGGAACTGGGCCTCCACTAGTGCATAGGGGTGTAGGGTCTAGGGGTCCATGTGGAACTGGGCCTCCACTAGTGTATAGGGGTGTAGGGTCTAGGGTCCATGTGGAACTGGGCCTCCACTAGTGCATAGGGGTGTAGGGTCTAGGGGTCCATGTGGAACTGGGCCTCCACTAGTGCATAGGGGTGTAGGGTCTAGGGGTCCATGTGGAACTGGGCCTCCACTAGTGTATAGGGGTGTAGGGTCTAGGGGTCCATGTGGAACTGGGCCTCCACTAGTGCATAGGGGTGTAGGGTCTAGGGGTCCATGTGGAACTGGGCCTCCACTAGTGCATAGGGTGTAGGGTCTAGGGAACTGGGCCTCACAGTCAAGTGCATTTGGAACTGGGCCTCACAGTCAAGTGCATTCAACTCAGGTAGTTAAGACAACCACATATATGAGTAACACAGGTAGCTAAGACAACCACATATATGAGTAACTCAGGTAGCTAAGACAACCACATACATGAGTAACTCAGGTAGCTAAGACAACCACATATATGAGTAACTCAGGTAGCTATGACAACTACATACATGAGTAACTCAGGTTACCTTGACAACCACATACATGAGTAACTCAGGTAGCTATGACAACCACCTATATGAGTAAGGTAGCTATGACAACCACCTATATGAGTAACAAGCCTCTGCCTTTTTCATTTGTGTGAAGGTCAGACCAACTCTACTGTAGAGGGAGGACCAACGCGGGTCCTGTGAAACAACTAGACAAGCAGTGGGCTCTTACCTGCAGCTCCCATTACAATGAACAAGGGAATCTCATAGAGGTTGTAGGCCACACTCTGTAGACAGAGAGATAACACAGGGTTTAGGACTAGACACTCTGTAGACAGAGAGATAACACAGGGTTTAGGACTAGACACAATAACAGACAGGGAGACAACACAGGGTTTAGGACTAGACACAATAACAGACAGAGAGACAACACAGGGTTTAGAACTAGACACAATAACAGACGGGAGACAACACAGGGTTTAGGACTAGACACAATAACAGACAGGGAGACAACACAGGGTTTAGGACTAGACACAATAACAGACAGGGAGACAACACAGGGTTTAGGACTAGACACAATAACAGACAGGGAGACAACACAGGGTTTAGAACTAGACACAATAACAGACAGGGAGACAACACAGGGTTTAGGACTAGACACAATAACAGACAGACACTCACGTCACTCTCGAAGCGTCCGAAGTTGATAAGACCAGGGCTGGAGAGATCTCCAGGTTTATTATTGTAGATAGACAGGAAGAAATTCAGGGTGAATGTTGAGATCATGGACGCAAAGAACTGGAGAGGAATATAGGGAGGGAGGAGAGAGAAGGAAGAGAGAGGAGAAAGGAAGAGAGGAGAGAGAGACAGAGTCAGAGAGAGAGAGAGAGAGAGAGACAGAGAAAGGAAGAGGAGAGAGAGAGCGAGAGAGAGAAAGGGAGAAGAGAGAGAGCGAGAGAGTAGAGTAGAGAGAGAGAGAGAGAGAGAGAGAGAGAGAGAGAGAGAGAGAGACAGACAGACAGACAGACAGACAGAGACACAGAG
>NW_025746227.1:7500-10000 GCF_021184085.1 Oncorhynchus gorbuscha | reverse complement strand
TAGTCAGTCTGTTTTTCACCTCATTAGTCAGTCTGTATTTCACCTGGCCGGTTGGTCACCTCATTAGTCAGTCTGTTTGTCACCTGGCCGGTTGGTCACCTCATTAGTCAGTCTGTATTTCACCTGGCCGGTTGGTCATCTCATTAGTCAGTCTGTATTTCACCTCATTAGTCAGTCTGTATTTCACCTTATTAGTCAGTCTGTATTTCACCTCATTAGTCAGTCTGTATTTCACCTCATTAGTCAGTCTGTATTTCACCTCATTAGTCAGTCTGTATTTCACCTCATTAGTCAGTCTGTATTTCATCTCATTAGTCAGTCTGTATTTCACCTCATTAGTCAGTCTGTATTTCACCTCATTAGTCAGTCTGTATTTCACCTGGCCGGTTGGTCATCTCATTAGTCAGTCTGTATTTCACCTCATTAGTCAGTCTGTATTTCACCTCATTAGTCAGTCTGTATGTCATCTCATTAGTCAGTCTGTATTCACCTGGCCGGTTGGTCACCTCATTAGTCAGTCTGTTTTTCACCTCATTAGTCAGTCTGTATTTCACCTGGCCGGTTGGTCACCTCATTAGTCAGTCTGTTTTTCACCTCATTAGTCAGTCTGTATTTCACCTGGCCGGTTGGTCATCTCATTAGTCAGTCTGTATTTCACCTCATTAGTCAGTCTGTATTTCACCTTATTAGTCAGTCTGTATTTCACCTCATTAGTCAGTCTGTATTTCACCTCATTAGTCAGTATGTATTTCACCTCATTAGTCAGTCTGTATTTCACCTCATTAGTCAGTCTGTATTTCATCTCATTAGTCAGTCTGTATTTCACCTCATTAGTCAGTATGTATTTCACCTCATTAGTCAGTCTGTATTTCACCTCATTAGTCAGTCTGTATTTCACTTGGCCAGTTGGTCACCTCATTAGTCAGTCTGTATGTCACCTCATTAGTTAGTCTGTATTTCACCTCATTAGTCAGTCTGTATTTCACCTCATTAGTCAGTCTGTATTTCACCTCATTAGTCAGTCTGTATTTCACCTCATTAGTCAGTCTGTATTTCACCTCATTAGTCAGTCTGTATTTCACCTCATTAGTCAGTCTGTATTTCACCTCATTAGTCAGTCTGTATTTCACCTCATTAGTCAGTCTGTATTTCACCTCATTAGTCAGTCTGTATTTCACCTCATTAGTCAGTCTGTATTTCACCTCATTAGTCAGTCTGTATTTCACCTCATTAGTCAGTCTGTATTTCACCTCATTAGTCAGTCTGTATTTCATCTCATTAGTCTGGCCCAGGTGATATTAAAGAGAGTCTGGCCCAGGTGATATTTAAGAGTGGCTGGCCCAGGTGATATTAAAGAGAGTCTGGCCCAGGTGATATTAAAGAGAGTCTGGCCCAGGTGATATTTAAGAGAGGCTGGCCCAGGTGTTATTTAAGAGTGGCTGGGTTAACTCCTTTAGTTGTCTTGATAGATGTGGAGGGTTAACTACCTAGTTGTTTTGATAGATGTGGAGGGTTAACTACCTAGTTGTCTTGATAGATGTGGAGGGTTAACTACCTAGTTGTTTTGATAGATGTGGAGGGTTAACTCCTTTAGTTGTCTTGATAGATGTGGAGGGTTAACTCCTCTAGTTGTCTTGATAGATGTGGAGGGTTAACTCCTTTAGTTGTCTTGATAGATGTGGAGGGTTAACTCCCTAGTTGTCTTGATAGATGTGGAGGGTTAACTCCTTTAGTTGTCTTGATAGATGTGGAGGGTTAACTCCTTTAGTTGTCTTGAGAGATGTGGAGGGTTAACTCCTTTAGTTGTCTTGATAGATGTGGAGGGTTAACTCCTCTAGTTGTCTTGATAGAGGTGGAGGGTTAACTCCTCTAGTTGTCTTGATAGATGTGGAGGGTTAACTCCTTTAGTTGTTTTAGAGATGTGGAGGGTTAACTCCTAGTTGTCTTGATAGATGTGGAGGGTTAACTCCTCTAGTTGTCTTGATAGATGTGGAGGGTTAACTACCTAGTTGTCTTGATAGATGTGGAGGGTTAACTCCTCTAGTTGTCTTGATAGATGTGGAGGGTTAACTCCTCTAGTTGTCTTGATAGACGTGGAGGGTTAACTCCTTTAGTTGTCTTGATAGATGTGGAGGGTTAACTACCTAGTTGTCTTGATAGATGTGGAGGGTTAACTCCTTTAGTTGTCTTGAGAGATGTGGAGGGTTAACTACCTAGTTGTCTTGATAGATGTGGAGGGTTAACTCCTTTAGTTGTCTTGATAGATGTGGAGGGTTAACTACCTAGTTGTCTTGATAGATGTGGAGGGTTAACTACCTAGTTGTCTTGATAGATGTGGAGGGTTAACTACCTAGTTGTCTTGATAGATGTGGAGGGTTAACTCCTCTAGTTGTCTTGATAGATGTGGAGGGTTAACTCCTCTAGTTGTCTTGATAGATGTGGAGGGTTAACTCCTCTCGTTGTCTTGAGAGATGTGAAGGTTTTACTCCTCTAGTTGTCT
>NW_025746226.1:47500-145223 GCF_021184085.1 Oncorhynchus gorbuscha | reverse complement strand
CTGAGTCTTGGCTGAGTCCTGGCTGTGTCTTGGCTGTGTACTGGCTCCTGGCTGAGTCCTGGCTGAGTCTGGCTGTCCTGGCTGAGTCTTGGCTGAGTCTTGGCTGTGTCCTGGCTGAGTAGTGTCCTGGCTGAGTCTGGCTGAGTCTTGGCTGTGTCTTGGCTGAGTCCTGGCTGAGTCCTGGCTGAGTCTTGGCTGAGTCCTGGCTGAGTCCTGGCTGAGTCCTGGCTGAGTCTTGGCTGAGTCTTGGCTGAGTCCTGGCTGTGTCCTGGCTGAGTCTTGGCTGAGTCCTGGCTGAGTCTTGGCTGAGACCTGGCTGAGTCCTGGCTGAGTCTGGCTGGTCTTGGCTGAGTCCTGGCTGAGTCTTGGCTGAGTCCTGGCTGAGTCCTGGCTGTGTCCTCAACTCCTGGACAGTCTGTGTTGCAACGTGGCTGAGACCTGGGACCTGTGCAGTTGTTCTGTGTTGGAGTGTAACGTGGACAATGGTTTTACAGGACTCAGCCAGGACTGGTTTTACAGGACTCAGCCAGGACTGGTTTTACAGTAAAGCTCAGCCAGGACTGGTTTTACAGTAAAGCTCAGCCAGGACTGGTTTTACAGTAAAGCTCAGCCAGGACTGGTTTTACAGGACTCAACCAGGACTGGTTTTACAGTAAAGCTCTGCCAGGACTGGTTTTACAGTAAAGCTCAGCCAGGACTGGTTTTACAGTAAAGCTCAGCCAGGACTGGTTTTACAGTAAAGCTCAGCCAGGACTGGTTTTACAGGACTCAGCCAGGACTGGTTTTACAGTAAAGCTAGTGAAGTTCATAAACGTACAACAACAACAACAACAACAACAACAACAACAAATAATAATCTGTTTTTGGGTGAATTGTTTGTAGAAATGAAACATTTGATTGTTGTCAACATTCCCAAAATAAGGAGGATAACAGTGTTTCTGTTATGAAACGTAGAACATTGAGTAAGAACAGACACATCTAATGATGAAATCACTCGTCTGAACAACACAAAAAGGTTGACATGTTGTGTGTATAGAATACAGAGGCACAGTCATGTCATGACACCAAATAGGGAGTTTGAAGATGTTTATTGCCACTAAATAGTCCCCCCCAATAAACCTGCTGTTATGTGCTCTACTGTTGTATTTACAGATATACTAAAAGTCCAACATTTCACTCAGCCTAACAATTAAAATTCTGAATTAGTTTCATGATTAGCATGCAGCTATGGCGTTATCGAGTTATCCAGCAAAAAAAAAAAAACAGAGCATTTCCATTGGAATGATGGGAGCAGATGTTTTTCCTATTCTGGAAGTCCAAAATGGAGGAGGTTGTTTGTGACCGTGTGACATGAGCAGCTTCTTCATTCTACAATACATGCAAAAAAAAGAATATATTCAGCATTTCAGGGACAATCTGCCTCACAACGTAACAAAATAAATAATTTACTGAATACCCTTTTCCTACTTAACACAGACCCTTCAATCGCTATGTAGAATCGAATATAATCTGTATAAAATAAATTAAATCCAAATCATGCCAATATAAAAATGTAATTTAAAAACAACAACATTTTAAATGCTCAGTTCTACATCAGAGTGTTTCAACAACTGAGTTGGTCTTCTTCTACAGAAACTACAATGATAATCAGACCTTTGTTTAGTTGAAACTCATTAAGAATGACTGAACACAAAGGGATAAGATAAGTACAACGCTTTCCTTCCTTCCTTCCTTCCTTCCTTCCTTCCTTCCTTCCTTCCTTCCTTCCTTCCTTCCTTCCTTCCTTCCTTCCTTCCTTCCTTCCTTCCTTCCTAATGAGATCTTTGTGCTTAACAGTTTTCCTTCAAAATCACATAAATATATATATATATTTTTTATTATTTAAAAAATAATATCTTCAGACCAGTGCTTAATATGTATATTGGGAGGCGCCAGAATAAAACAAAAAGTGAGTGCTAGAGGGGATTGTCCTGGGGAATTCTGAGGTAGCAGAACGCAGGAGAGAGAAATCCCCTTTATAGTAAAGCATTGAATGCGTATCATTACATTTGCGTTGTGGCATGGAGCAGTTAGAGTAGAGGCACTTACACACGTTGTACACACGGGGAATATTTTTAGTAGCCCGGGAGGTCTGGGGAAATGTTGGCCTTTTTATAAATACATTACATTACACCTCTATTTACACGACTGGAGACTTTGCCAGAATCTTCTTTTTTAAATACAGCACAAAATGATAGAAACGGCAGGATCCTTTGACACGGACAAACTGAGAATCTGAGATCAATAAAAACAGCGTTTTGTCTTGAATCCATCACTAGTCCAGGCCTCGGTGTGTGGAGACACGTTGTAGGTTACAATATGAGGAGGAAATGACAGACCTAATAATGCCTTCCAGTTTCACTGACTCTCCTCCCATGATGCACAGCTCACTGTCTGGGGATGGTCGATGTGCTCGTGCCAAAGGCTTCTCTCTCTCTCTCTCTCTCTCTCTCTCTCTCTCTCTCTCTCTCTCTCTCTCTCTCTTTTTGTAAAACAATATTTGGAAGTAGATCTAATATGTTGGTAGTTTACAGCGGAGTGTTTTCAGCAGGAGCCATTGTATTCGATTGTATTTGAAATATTGAGAAAGGCCTGTTGTTGTCTGTGTGCTGTTTTTTTACACTGACAGATTTGCCGCGCGTTCCTGACTGTAGGCTACTCCTTGTTATTGGGCTACAATACACAGCTAGGCTGTAAAAAAAGCTATTGATCCTCTGTGGCTAAATTGTAGGCCTTCTCATGGTCTCTCTCTCTCTCTCTCTCTCTCTGTCTCTCTCTCTCTCTCTCTCTCTCTCTCCCCTTCTCCCTGTCTCTCTCTCCCCTCCCTCTCTCTCCCCCTTCTCTCTGTCCCTCTCTCTCTCTCCCCCTTTCTCTCTCTCTCTCTCTCTCTCTCCTCTCTCTCTCCCCTTCCCTCTGTCTCTCTCCCCCCTTCCCTCTGTCTCTCTCTCTCCCCCTTCTCTCTCCCTCTCCCCCTTCTCTCTGTCTCTCTCTACCTCCCTCTCTCTCTCTCAGTACCTCTAAAACAATCTGTTCCCAAAGGTAGTATACGGTCTGTCTCAGAATACAACTGCTTTAATAATCACTGAAGGAGGCTGTCAGAGAGAGAGAGAAACAGAGAGAGAGAAACACACAGAGACAGAGAAACAGAGGGAGAGAGAGAAGGGGGGCAGAGAGAGAGAGACACAGAGAGAGAGAAACACAGAGAGAGAGAGACAGAGAGACACAGAGAGAGAGAAACAGAGAGAGACAGAGAGAGAGAGAGAGAGAGAGAGAGAGGAGGGGGAGAGAGAGAGAGAGAGAGAGAGAGAGAGAGAGAGAGAGAGAGAGAGAGAGAGAGAGAGAGAGAGGATAAGGGCACCTCAGTGTGAATGAATGGGACATCACTATGAATCACCATAGGGCTCTGGAGAAAAGTAGTGCACTATTTAGGGAAAAGGGTGCCATTTGGGACAAAACCCTAGATATAAAGGCAGGCAGATGATGAACCTGTACTGTTAGTGGAGGTTACTGGGACTGTAGTGGACATTACTGGGACTGTAGTGGAGGTTACTGGGACTGTAGTGGAGGTTACTGGGACTGTACTGTTAGTGGAGGTTACTGGGACTGTAGTGGAGGTTACTGGGACTGTAGTGGAGGTTACTGGGACTGTAGTGGACGTTACTGGGACTGTAGTGGAGGTTACTGGGACTGTAGTGGAGGTTACTGGGACTGTACTGTTAGTGGAGGTTACTGGGACTGTAGTGGAGGTTACTGGGACTGTACTGTTAGTGGAGATTACTGGGACTGTAGTGGAGGTTACTGGGACTGTAGTGGAGGTTACTGGGACTGTACTGTTAGTGGAGATTACTGGGACTGTAGTGGAGGTTACTGGGACTGTAGTGGAGGTTACTGGGACTATAGTGGAGCTTACTGGGACTGTAGTGGAGGTTACTGGGACTATAGTGGAGGTTACTGGGACTGTAGTGGAGGTTACTGGGACTGTACTGTTAGTGGAGAATAATGGGACTGTAGTGGAGGTTACTGGGACTGTACTGTTAGTGGAGGTTACTGGGACTGTAGTGGAGATTACTGGGACTGTACTGTTAGTGGAGGTTACTGGGACTGTAGTGGAGATTACTGGGACTGTACTGTCAGTGGAGGTTACTGGGACTGTACTGTTAGTGGAGGTTACTGGGACTGTAGTGGAGGTTACTGGGACTGTACTGTCAGTGGAGGTTACTGGGACTGTACTGTTAGTGGAGGTTACTGGGACTGTAGTGGAGGTTACTGGGACTGTAGTGGAGGTTACTGGGACTGTAGTGGAGATTACTGGGACTGTACTGTTAGTGGAGATTACTGGGACTGTAGTGGAGGTTACTGGGACTGTTAGTTGAGGTTACAGGGACTGTAGTGGAGGTTACTGGGACTGTAGTGGAGAATACTGGGACTGTAGTGGACGTTACTGGGACTGTAGTGGAGGTTACTGGGACTGTACTGTTAGTGGAGATTACTGGGACTGTAGTGGAGGTTACTGGGACTGTAGTGGAGGTTACTGGGACTGTACTGTTAGTGGAGATTACTGGGACTGTAGTGGAGGTTACTGGGACTGTAGTGGAGGTTACTGGGACTATAGTGGAGCTTACTGGGACTGTAGTGGAGGTTACTGGGACTATAGTGGAGGTTACTGGGACTGTAGTGGAGGTTACTGGGACTGTACTGTTAGTGGAGAATAATGGGACTGTAGTGGAGGTTACTGGGACTGTACTGTTAGTGGAGGTTACTGGGACTGTAGTGGAGATTACTGGGACTGTACTGTTAGTGGAGGTTACTGGGACTGTAGTGGAGATTACTGGGACTGTACTGTCAGTGGAGGTTACTGGGACTGTACTGTTAGTGGAGGTTACTGGGACTGTAGTGGAGGTTACTGGGACTGTACTGTCAGTGGAGGTTACTGGGACTGTACTGTTAGTGGAGGTTACTGGGACTGTAGTGGAGGTTACTGGGACTGTAGTGGAGATTACTGGGACTGTACTGTTAGTGGAGATTACTGGGACTGTAGTGGAGGTTACTGGGACTGTTAGTTGAGGTTACAGGGACTGTAGTGGAGGTTACTGGGACTGTAGTGGAGAATACTGGGACTGTAGTGGACGTTACTGGGACTGTAGTGGAGGTTACTGGGACTGTAGTGGAGGTTACTGGGACTGTACTGTTAGTGGAGATTACTGGGACTGTAGTGGAGGTTACTGGGACTGTAGTGGAGGTTACTGGGACTGTACTGTTAGTGGAGATTACTGGGACTGTAGTGGAGGTTACTGGGACTGTAGTGGAGGTTACTGGGACTATAGTGGAGCTTACTGGGACTGTAGTGGAGGTTACTGGGACTATAGTGGAGATTACTGGGACTGTAGTGGAGGTTACTGGGACTGTACTGTTAGTGGAGAATAATGGGACTGTAGTGGAGGTTACTGGGACTGTACTGTTAGTGGAGGTTACTGGGACTGTAGTGGAGATTACTGGGACTGTACTGTCAGTGGAGGTTACTGGGACTGTACTGTTAGTGGAGGTTACTGGGACTGTAGTGGAGGTTACTGGGACTGTAGTGGAGGTTACTGGGACTGTACTGTCAGTGGAGGTTACTGGGACTGTACTGTTAGTGGAGGTTACTGGGACTGTAGTGGAGGTTACTGGGACTGTAGTGGAGGTTACTGGGACTGTAGTGGAGGTTACTGGGACTGTAGTGGAGGTTACTGGGACTGTACTGTTAGTGGAGATTACTGGGACTGTAGTGGAGGTTACTGGGACTGTTAGTGGAGGTTACTGGGACTGTAGTGGACATTACTGGGACTGTAGTGGAGGTTACTGGGACTGTAGTGGAGGTTATTGGGACTGTACTGTTAGTGGAGATTACTGGGACTGTAGTGGAGGTTACTGGGACTGTAGTGGAGGTTACTGGGACTGTAGTGGACGTTACTGGGACTGTAGTGGAGGTTACAGGAACTGTAGTGGAGGTTACTGGGACTGTAGTGGAGGTTACTGGGACTGTACTGTTAGTGGAGGTTACTGGGACTGTAGTCGAGGTTACAGGGACTGTAGTGGAGATAACTGGGACTGTAGTGGAGAATACTGGGACTGTAGTGGAGGTTACTGGGACTGTAGTGGAGGTTACTGGGACTGTAGTGGAGGTTACTGGGACTGTACTGTTAGTGGAGATTACTGGGACTGTAGTGGAGCTAACTGGGACTGTAGTGGAGGTTACTGGGACTGTACTGTTAGTGGAGATTACTGGGACTGTAGTGGAGGTTACTGGGACTGTAGTGGAGGTTACTGGGACTATAGTGGAGCTTACTGGGACTGTAGTGGAGGTTACTGGGACTATAGTGGAGATTACTGGGACTGTAGTGGAGGTTACTGGGACTGTACTGTTAGTGGAGAATAATGGGACTGTAGTGGAGGTTACTGGGACTGTACTGTTAGTGGAGGTTACTGGGACTGTAGTGGAGATTACTGGGACTGTACTGTTAGTGGAGGTTACTGGGACTGTAGTGGAGATTACTGGGACTGTACTGTCAGTGGAGGTTACTGGGACTGTACTGTTAGTGGAGGTTACTGGGACTGTAGTGGAGGTTACTGGGACTGTAGTGGAGGTTACTGGGACTGTACTGTCAGTGGAGGTTGCTGGGACTGTACTGTTAGTGGAGGTTACTGGGACTGTAGTGGAGGTTACTGGGACTGTAGTGGAGGTTACTGGGACTGTACTGTTAGTGGAGATTACTGGGACTGTAGTGGAGGTTACTGGGACTGTTAGTGGAGGTTACTGGGACTGTAGTGGACATTACTGGGACTGTAGTGGAGGTTACTGGGACTGTAGTGGAGGTTATTGGGACTGTACTGTTAGTGGAGGTTACTGGGACTGTAGTGGAGGTTACTGGGACTGTAGTGGAAGTTACTGGGACTGTAGTGGACGTTACTGGGACTGTAGTGGAGGTTACAGGAACTGTAGTGGAGGTTACTGGGACTGTAGTGGAGGTTACTGGGACTGTACTGTTAGTGGAGGTTACTGGGACTGTAGTCGAGGTTACAGGGACTGTAGTGGAGATTACTGGGACTGTAGTGGAGAATACTGGGACTGTAGTGGAGGTTACTGGGACTGTAGTGGAGGTTACTGGGACTGTAGTGGAGGTTACTGGGACTGTACTGTTAGTGGAGATTACTGGGACTGTAGTGGAGCTAACTGGGACTGTAGTGAAGGTTACTGGGACTGTACTGTTAGTGGAGATTACTGGGACTGTAGTGGAGGTTACTGGGACTGTAGTGGAGGTTACTGGGACTATAGTGGAGCTTACTGGGACTGTAGTGGAGGTTACTGGGACTATAGTGGAGATTACTGGGACTGTAGTGGAGGTTACTGGGACTGTACTGTTAGTGGAGAATAATGGGACTGTAGTGGAGATTACTGGGACTGTACTGTTAGTGGAGGTTACTGGGACTGTAGTGGAGATTACTGGGACTGTACTGTCAGTGGAGGTTACTGGGACTGTACTGTTAGTGGAGGTTACTGGGACTGTAGTGGAGATAACTGGGACTGTACTGTCAGTGGAGGTTACTGGGACTGTACTGTTAGTGGAGGTTACTGGGACTGTAGTGGAGGTTACTGGGACTGTAGTGGAGGTTACTGGGACTGTAGTGGAGGTTACTGTTACTGGGACTGTACTGTTAGTGGAGATTACTGGGACTGTAGTGGAGGTTACTGGGACTGTAGTGGAGGTTACTGGGACTGTAGTGGAGGTTACTGGGACTGTAGTGGAGGTTACTGGGACTGTACTGTTAGTGGAGATTACTGGGACTGTAGTGGAGGTTACTGGGACTGTAGTGGAGGTTACTGGGACTGTAGTGGAGGTTACTGGGACTGTAGTGGAGAATACTGGGACTGTAGTGGAGGTTACTGGGACTGTAGTGGAGGTTACTGGGACTGTACTGTTAGTGGAGATTACTGGGACTGTAGTGGAGGTTACTGGGACTGTGGAGTTACTGGGACTGGTGGAGGTTACTGGGACTGTAGTGGAGGTTACTGGGACTGTAGTGGAGGTTACTGGGACTGTACTGCTACTCATCAGAGTTCTAGATGCTGTGAGTAGGCTTGCTTTCCATATACTGCTCAATATCCAGATAAGAGACTAGACTACAGGCGTATGCATGTTAAGATGAGAGTTTCCACAACCAATAGCCAACTCATGTGGATAATGCACACAGACAGTCATGCTTGTGGTGAGTTGGCTCCACAACGCCCTCTGGTGGTAGGATTATGTGCCCAGCACTCAATAAAGCTGTCCACCTTTACCACAGGTATCAGACTCGTTCCATTATATGTCTATGGGCCGAGTGTCTGCGGGTTTTTGCTCCTCGTTTGTACTTGATTGATCGAGTAAGGTCATTGATTAGTTAGGAACACCCCTCCTCACCTGGTTGTCTAGGTCTTCACTGATTAGTTAGGAACTCCCTCCTCACCTGGTTGTCTAGGTCTTCATTGGTTAGTTAGGAACTCCCCTCCTCACCTGGTTGTCTAGGTCTTCATTGGTTAGTTAGGAACACCCCTCCTCACCTGGTTGTCTAGGTCTTCATTGGTTAGTTAGGAACTCCCCTCCTCACCTGGTTGTCTAGGTCTTCATTGGTTAGTTAGGAACTCCCTCACCTGGTTGTCTAGGTCCCCTTACCCCTGGTATCCATACAACCCTAGTCTCATGGGACTTCCAAATCTGGTCTCATTGACTGAGTGAAGACGGGGTCTCTGGGGGGTACACTGTCCCAAAACATCTACAAGTGACAAGTAATATAAATCTCTCCCAAGTTACACAGGCTCCCTAGAGTTACTCAAATTCCTCATCTCAAACTCAAACACCAAATCCTCCAAAACAAAGAGATGGATACTCTCAAACACTAAATCCTCCAAAACAAAGAGATGGAAACTCTCAAACTCAAACACTAAATCCTCCAAAACAAAGAGATGGAAACTCTCAAACACTAAATCCTCCAAAACAAAGAGATGGAAACTCTCAAACACCAAATCCTCCAAAACGAAGAGATGGATACTCTCAAACTCAAACACTAAATCCTCCAAAACAAAGAGATGGATACTCTCAAACACTAAATCCTCCAAAACAAAGAGATGGATACTCTCAAACTCAAACACCACATCCTCCAAAACAAAGAGATGGATACTCTCAAACACCAAATCCTCCAAAACAAAGAGATGGATACTCTCAAACACTAAATCCTCCAAAACAAAGAGATGGAAACTCTCAAACACCAAATCCTCCAAAACAAAGAGATGGAAACTCTCAAACACTAAATCCTCCAAAACAAAGAGATGGAAACTCTCAAACACCAAATCCTCCAAAACAAAGAGATGGATACTCTCAAACACCAAATCCTCCAAAACAAAGAGATGGATACTCTCAAACACTAAATCCTCCAAAACAAAGAGATGGAAACTCTCAAACACCACATCCTCCAAAACAAAGCGATGGATACTCTCAAACAATAAATCCTCCAAAACAAAGAGATGGATACTCTCAAACAATAAATCCTCCAAAACAAAGAGATGGAAACTCTCAAACTCAAACACTAAATCCTCCAAAACAAAGAGATGGAAACTCTCAAACTCAAACAATAAATCCTCCAAAACAAAGAGATGGATACTCTCAAACAATAAATCCTCCAAAACAAAGAGATGGATACTCTCAAACTCAAACACTAAATCCTCCAAAACAAAGAGATGGATACTCTCAAACACCACATCCTCCAAAACAAAGAGATGGATACTCTCAAACACCACATCCTCCAAAACAAAGAGATGGATACTCTCAAACACCACGCCCTCCAAAACAAAGAGATGGATACTCTCAAACACTAAATCCTCCAAAACAAAGAGATGGATACTCTCAAACACTAAATCCTCCAAAACAAAGAGATGGATACTCTCAAACACTAAATCCTCCAAAACAAAGAGATGGATACTCTCAAACTCAAACACTAAATCCTCCAAAACAAAGAGATGGATACTCTCAAACACCACATCCTCCAAAACAAAGAGATGGATACTCTCAAACACCACATCCTCCAAAACAAAGAGATGGATACTCTCAAACACCACGCCCTCCAAAACAAAGAGATGGATACTCTCAAACACTAAATCCTCCAAAACAAAGGGATGGATACTCTCAAACACCAAATCCTCCAAAACAAAGAGATGGAAACTCTCAAACACTAAATCCTCCAAAACAAAGAGATGGATACTCTCAAACACCACGCCCTCCAAAACAAAGAGATGGAAACTCTCAAACACCACAGAATGATTTGTGGGTGACTTGAAGTCAGCGTTAGAAGTAGCTGCTAGAAGAAGCGTGTCATGTTTCAGCTCTGTAGTGCAGCTCTCGTGGAAAGTAAGGTGGAATTGTATTTATTTTTTATTTAACCAGGCAAGGCAGTTAAGAAAAAATTCTTATTTTCAATGACGGCCTAGGAACAGTGGGGTTGAACTGCCTTGTTCAGGGGCAGAACGACAGATTTATACCTTGTCAGCTCGGGGGATTTGATCTTGCAACCTTTTGGTTATTAGTCCTACACTCTAACCACTAGACTACCTGCCGCCTCTACACTCTAACCACTAGACTACCTGCCGCCTCTACACTCTAACCACTAGACTACCTGCCGCCTCTACACTCTAACCACTAGGCTACCTGCCGCCCAAATGAAATCCAGTAGGGAAGGTCCAACCTCAGTCCACTAACTGAAGACTGAATAGTTTCTGTAAATGTGTTATCTAGCTGTAGCAGCTGGCCTTGTCCTCTTCTCACACGGTCCTTTAATCTAAAGAGACAACAGCCACACAGCATGTTGATTACTTACACCAGATGTTGCAGGAATATCCCCCCCCCCGTTGAGAGATATTAAAGTTCAATTGAACTGAATTGAACTGTATTGAGTGTATTGAGTGTATTGAGTGTATTGAGTGTATTGAGTGTATTGAACTGTATTGAGTGTAGTGAGTGTATTGAACTGTATTGAGTGTATTGAACTGTATTGAGTGTATTGAGTGTATTGAACTGTATTGAGTGTATTGAGTATTGTGTATTGAACTGTATTGAGTGTATTGAACTGTATTGAGTGTATTGAGTGTATTGAGTGTATTGAGTGTGTATTGAACTGTATTGAGTGTATTGAGTGTATTGAGTGTATTGAATTGAACTGTATTGAGTGTATTGAACTGTATTGAGTGTATTGAACTGTATTGACTGTATTGAGTATTGAGTATTGAGTGTATTGAGTGTATTGAACTGTATTGAGTGTATTGAACTGTATTGACTGTATTGAGTGTATTGAACTGTATTGAGTGTATTGAACTGTATTGAGTGTATTGAACTGTATTGAGTGTATTGAGTGTATTGAGTGTATTGAGTGTATTGAACTGTATTGAGTGTATTGAACTGTATTGAGTGTATTGAGTGTATGTATTGAGTGTATTGAGTGTATTGAACTGTATTGAGTGTATTGAACTGTATTGAGTGTATTGAACTGTATTGAGTGTATTGAGTGTATTGAGTGTATTGAGTGTATTGAGTGTATTGAACTGTATTGAGTGTATTGAGTGTATTGAGTGTATTGAGTGTAGTGAGTGTATTGAGTGTATTGAGTGTATTGAGTGTATTGAACTGTATTGAGTGTATTGAGTGTAGTGAGTCCACCAGAAATCCATCCGTTGTTGTTTTTCTTCATACTGCTGTTTGAACGTTGCAGTAGGAACTATTTAAGACATTGACATCAGTAGTCACGCTTGATTGAGGTTATTCATTATGCAGTAGTTTGGGTTGTGAAGTAGCGGTAGTCCAGTTCTCTCTCTCTCTCTCTTCCCGAGAAGGTAAGTCTTTCTGTCAAGTTGTCTCAATTGCTGCTGCTGCTGCTGTCAGTGGAGATGGAGGTCAGTGATCCATCTTTACCCTCCCTTTCCACTGCTTTCTTCTTCGTCTCATCTTTGAAGAAGAGTAGCGGGAACATCCCTAAGATGCAGCCGATGGCAACTCCGATGGCTTTACCCTGAAGACAAAACAAAACAACGTTCCATTACTACTCCGATGGCTTTACCCTGAAGACGAAACAAAACAACGTTCCATTACTACTCTGATGGCTTTACCCTGAAGACAAAACAAAACAACGTTCCATTACTACTCTGATGCCTAGTACTAATACTAATACTATACTAATACTAATACGATACTAATACTATACTAATACTAATACTATACTAATACTAATACTATACTAATACTAATACGATACTAATACTATACTAATACTAATACTAATACTATACTAATACTATACTAATACTATACTAATACGATACTAATACTATACTAATACTAATACGATACTAATACTATACTAATACTATACTAATACTATACTAATACTATACTAATACTAATACTAATACGATACTAATACTATACTAATACTATACTAATACTAATACAATACTAATACTAATACGATACTAATACTATACTAATACGATACTAATACTAACACCATACTAATACTCTACTAATACTATACTAATACTAATACTGACACTATACTAATACTATACTAATACTAATACTCTACTAATACTATATTAATACTATACTAATACTAATACTATACAAATACTAACACTAATACTAATACTATACTAATACTATACTAATACTAATACTACACTGATACTAATACCAACACTAATACTAATACTATACTAATACTAATACTATACTAATACTAATACTAACACTGATACGAATACTAACACTATACTAATACTAATACTAACACTAACACTAATACTAATACTATACTAATACTATACTAATACTATACTAATACTAACACTAATACTATACTAATACTAACACTAATACCATACTAATGCTATACTAATACTATACTAATACTATACTAATACTAACACTAATACTATACTAATACAATACTAATACTATACTAGTACTAATACTAATACTAACACTAATATTATACTAGTACTAATACTAACACGAATACTAACACTAATACTATACTAATACTAACACTAATACTAATACTAACACTGATACTATACTAATACTTTACTAATACTATACTACTACTAATACTACTACTAATACTAGCACCAATACTATACTAATACTAACACTAATACTATACTAATACTAACACTAGTACTATACTAGTACTAATACTGATACTATACTAATTCTAATACTATACTAATACTAGTACTAATACTAGTACTAACACTAATACTATACTAATACTATACTAATACTAACACTAGTGCTACTACTAATACTAACACAAATACTATACTAATACTAACACTAGTACTAATACTACCACTAATACTTACACTAATGCTAACACTAATACTAACACTAATACTATACTAATACTAATACTATACTAATACTAACACCAGTGCTAATGCTAATACTAACACTAATACTATACTAATACTAACACTAATACTATACTACTACTAATACTAACACTGATACTAACACCAATACTAATACTATACTAATACTAACACTAGTGCTAATACTAATACTAACACTAATACTAATAATATACTAATACTAACACTAACACTATACTAATACTAATACTGTACTAATACTAGCACTAATACTAATACTAACACTAATACTACTACTAATACTAACACTAATACTACCGCTAATAATATACTAATACTAGCACTAATACTAATACTATACTGTTACTAATACTAACACTAATACTAACACTAATACTGACACTAATACTAATACTAGCACTAATACTAATACTAACACTGATACTAACACTATACTTATACTAATACTAATACTAACACTAATACCAACACTAACACTAATACTAATACTATACTAATACGAATACTAACACTAATACTATACTAATACGAATACTAACACTAATACTATACTAATACTAATACTAGCACTAATACTATACTAATACTAATACTAACACTAATACTATACTAATACTAATACGAATACTAACACTAATACTAATACTATACTAATACTAATACTATACCAGCTACCAGTACGTAACCTACACACAACTCTTGGCCAATAAACTCTGTGAAGGAATGTTTATTTTTTATTAGCCTGACTGCTAGATTCACAAAACAATACTGTCTTCAGTGAAATGGCTGCACAACCAAAAGCATATTCTGTAGGACATATTCTGTAGGACATATTTTGACTGATTTAGTGCTCTATTCAACCAGATCCACTATGTAAGCAACACAGAGAGGACTGACAGAGAGAGAGTGAGAGAGAGAGAGAGAGAGAGAGACATGGACAGGGACAGAGAGACAGGGACAGAGAGGGAGGGGGAGAGGGAGAGGGAGGGGGAGGGGAGGGAGAGAGAGAGAGAGAGAGAGAGAGAGAGAGAGAGAGAGAGAGACAGAGAGACAGAGAGACAGAGAGACAGAGAGACAGAGACAGTGTGTACGTCCTCTCAGAGATACGACAGAGACTCACACTGTGGGTGCTAACTCTGGTCTGCCACATGTCAGCCTGTTTGGGGTTCAGATCAGGGCCCACCAACCCACAACGACAGGCCAGGGCTTCCACGTAACCTGCAAGGCTAACACAGGAAAATACCATGGTTACATACCTTAACACGCTAGAAAATACCATGGTTACATACATACCTTAACACACTAGAAAATACCATGGTTACACACCTTAACACACTAGAAAATACCATGGTTACACACCTTAACACACTAGAAAATACCATGGTTACATACCTTAACACACTAGAAAATACCATGGTTACATACCTTAACACACTAGAAAATACCATGATTACATACCTTAACACACTAGAAAATACCATGGTTACACACCTTAACACACTAGGAAATACCATGATTACATACCTTAACACACTAGAAAATACCATGGTTACATACCTTAACACACTTGAAAAAGGTTTGGTTACGTACATCAATGTATTATCTCTGTATTATCTCTGTACTATCTCTGTACTATCTCTGTACTATCTCTGTATTATCTCTGTACTATCTCTGTATTATCTCTGTACTATCGCTGTATTATCTCTGTACTATCTCTGTACTATCGCTGTATTATCTCTGTACTATCTCTGTACTATCTCTGTATTATCTCTGTATTATCTCTGCACTATCTCTGTACTATCTCTGTATTATCTCTGCACTATCTCTGTACTATCTCTGTACTATCTCTGTATTATCTCTGTATTATCTCTGCATTATCTCTGTACTATCTCTGTATTATCTCTGTACTATCTCTGTACTATCTCTGTATTATCTCTGCACTATCTCTGTATTATCTCTGCACTATCTCTGTACTATCTCTGTATTATCTCTGTATTATCTCTGTACTATCTCTGTACTATCTCTGTACTATCTCTGTACTATCTCTGTATTATCTCTGTACTATCTCTGTATTATCTCTGTATTATCTCTGTACTATCTCTGTATTATCTCTGTATTATCTCTGTACTATCTCTGTATTATCTCTGTACTATCTCTGTATTATCTCTGTATTATCTCTGTACTATCTCTGTATTATCTCTGTATTATCTCTGTACTATCTCTGTATTATCTCTGTACTATCTCTGTATTATCTCTGTATTATCTCTGCACTATCTCTGTACTATCTCTGTACTATCTCTGTATTATCTCTGTATTATCTCTGTACTATCTCTGTATTATCGCTGCATTATCTCTGTACTATCTCTGTATTATCTCTGTACTATCTCTGTACTATCTCTGTATTATCTCTGCACTATCTCTGTACTATCTCTGTACTATCTCTGTACTATCTCTGTATTATCTCTGTACTATCTCTGTACTATCTCTGTATTATCTCTGTACTATCTCTGTATTATCTCTGTATTATCTCTGTATTATCTCTGTATTATCTCTGTACTATCTCTGTACTATCTCTGTATTATCTCTGTACTATCTCTGTATTATCTCTGTACTATCTCTGTATTATCTCTGTACTATCTCTGCACTATCTCTGTACTATCTCTGTATTATCTCTGTATTACTATCTCTGTATTATCTCTGTACTATCTCTGTATTATCTCTGTATTATCTCTGTATTATCTCTGTACTATCTCTGTACTATCTCTGTATTATCTCTGTACTATCTCTGCACTATCTCTGCACTATCTCTGTATTATCTCTGTACTATCTCTGTACTATCTCTGTTGACGTAAAACCAGAAGTAATATGATCAGCTGCACGATTAACTTCTGTGTTCATACTGTACGTGTTAGAAATGGAGAGTTCCGGAAAAAAACAAAGTCTCTAACACGAGGCGAAGAAGTTTTAAGCACCGCCTTCTCCCAGTTTCTGATACGTCCAAATAACCAGTGATGAAAGAAACCCCCCCCCCCCAAAAAAAACCCAGAACTGACGCTGCTCAGCTCTCACGCATCACATTCAGTCCTGAAAGATTCCCTCTGTCAACACGCAGAATCTGCCCACGGGAGAACCACGTTATAGACAGCTCTCAAACTATGGTCCTGGGCCCATATTGGGTCCAATTGTTGTGCTCTTTACTTTTTTATTATTCATCTACTGATTCTCTATGGATGAACTTTTCTATTTAACATTATTCTGTATGGTTGAGGAACAGAGGCAGGTAAAGCATTACACTGTCTCTATTACACCTGCTGTGAAAAACTGGGCGTGTGACCAATAAACTAGATTTGATTCAACAAAGATCTCAGAATAAGAGTTCTGGTTCAGGTTCAGCTGCACCCTTCTTTATGAGCTAAAAGAAACTGATCCTAGATCAGCACTCTGGGATTTATGAATACAGGTCCTGAGCGTTAAGGGATCACCAGAGGAAAGATTCCATTCATGGCTGGAGTGATATACTATGGTAATACGAAATTAACATAAATGTTCAATTCAACCAGTAAATATGCACAGCAGAAAACCTTCTGGCACAGACGTCTGTGCATAGAATCATAAAAAAAATGGGGAAAAAATGTTTTAAATCATCATTAATCAAAATACATGCTGTTATTCAACACCAGCCCTTCTTGGTCCTGGCCCTCCAATGGTGGAATGAGCTTCTCCCTGAAGCTATGACATCAGAGTCCCTGTCCATCTCCCCCTGAAGCTATGACAACAGAGTCCCTGTCCATCTCCCCCTGAAGCTATGACATCAGAGTTCCTGTCCATCTCCCCTGAAGCTATGACAACAGAGTCCCTGTCCATCTCCCCTGAAGCTATGACATCAGAGTCCCTGTCCATCTCCCCCTGAAGCTATGACAACAGAGTCCCTGTCCATCTCCCCCTGAAGCTATGACAACAGAGTCCCTGTCCATCTCCCCCTGAAGCTATGACAACAGAGTCCCTGTCCATCTCCCCCTGAAGCTATGACAACAGAGTCCCTGTCCATCTCCCCCTGAAGCTATGACAACAGAGTCCCTGTCCATCTCCCCCTGAAGCTATGACATCAGAGTCCCTGTCCATCTCCCCCCCTGAAGCTATGACAACAGAGTCCCTGTCCATCTCCCCCCCTGAAGCTATGACAACAGAGTCCCTGTCCATCTCCCCCTGAAGCTATGACAACAGAGTCCCTGTCCATCTCCCCCCTGAAGCTATGACAACAGAGTCCCTGTCCATCTCCCCCTGAAGCTATGACAACAGAGTCCCTGTCCATCTCCCCTGAAGCTATGACAACAGAGTCCCTGTCCATCTCCCCCTGAAGCTATGACAACAGAGTCCCTGTCCATCTCCCCTGAAGCTATGACAACAGAGTCCCTGTCCATCTCCCCCTGAAGCTATGACATCAGAGTCCCTGTCCATCTCCCCCTGAAGCTATGACAACAGAGTCCCTGTCCATCTCCCCCTGAAGCTATGACAACAGAGTCCCTGTCCATCTCCCCCTGAAGCTATGACAACAGAGTCCCTGTCCATCTCCCCCCTGAAGCTATGACAACGGAGTCCCTGTCCATCTCCCCCTGAAGCTATGACAACAGAGTCCCTGTCCATCTCCCCTGAAGCTATGACAACGGAGTCCCTGTCCATCTCCCCTGAAGCTATGACAACAGAGTCCCTGTCCATCTCCCCCTGAAGCTATGACAACAGAGTCCCTGTCCATCTTCCCCCTGAAGCTATGACAACGGAGTCCCTGTCCATCTTCCCCTGAAGCTATGACAACAGAGTCCCTGACCATCTCCCCCCTGAAGCTATGACAACAGAGTCCCTGTCCATCTCCCCCTGAAGCTATGACAACAGAGTCCCTGTCCATCTCCCCCCCTGAAGCTATGACAACAGAGTCCCTGTCCATCTCCCCCCCTGAAGCTATGACAACAGAGTCCCTATCCATCAGGGAATGATGCTCTAGTGCAGGGGTGTCAAAGTCAAATGGACGGAGGGCCAAATAAAAAATTTAGCTACAAGCCGAGGGCCGGACTGTTCGAATGTTCATTGAAATTTTTTTAAATGACGCATATAGTCTAGTGAACCTAATTGAACCTACTGAAAACCTAACAAATATATTCCAATATGATCAGATAAATAAAGCAATATTTTCTTATGGCTCTGTCAGTAATCTTTAATTTTCAACAGACACAAAAGACAAATTTCCTTTATATAAAAATCCCCATAACATGAACATTAAATGAAAGAAACCGGTATTCAAGGCACCATCAGTAGCCTATATTTTCTATTTTAGCAAAAGTGGGCTAAATTTACTTCAAAGAAAAAAACAATAATAGCAATTTTCTATCATCCACTCAACTGAAATATTTTTAAAATATAATTGGATTGAAATACAATAAAATAAAGTGCAAAAATCTATTAATCAAAAACAACACTTTGTTTAAGGAGAAGTAACATGCAGTGAAAACAAATATTAAACTTTAACTTTTAATCTTGAACTGAGTAAAAACTCTAAATATGTGATTGCACAGTAATGTTCACTTGTTTGAGGTTGAGGGTGATACTTGGTGGTGTCCCATCTTTTCCATAAGTTCATCAATGTTCGGGGTAAGGCTCTGAGCTGAGGAAATCCTCAGAATTGAGTGGAGGTGTTCAGCAGTAAGTCGACTTCTGTGTGATGTTTTGTTCAAGTTCATCAAAGAAAACAGTTGTTCACACAGGTATGTGCTGCCAAACATAGACAACGTTTGAGCAGCCTGGATGCGCAGCTGGGGCATTGTGTCGGGGAGGAACGGGCGAACTCCGCAGCACCCACTGCCGCATATTTTGCCCTCAGTGCATCATTGCATTGGAGGTCAATCAACTCCATTTGGAGGTTTGGTGGTGAGCTTTCCACGTCAACAGCAAATGGGTTACCGAGCAGTTCCAACCTGCTTTTTTGTGCTTCAAAGTCAGCAAATCGGCGTCGAAAGTCAGCGGCAAGCATACCTATTTTATCAGCCAACTGTGCGCTCGGGAACGCACTGGTAGAGAGCTTCTCTTTCATGGTCTGGCAGCTGGGAAAGTGGCTCAAATTTTCTTTCCGCATCTGCGTCTCCCACAGAGTCAGTTTGGTTTTAAATGCCTTCACTGTACTGTACATATCAGAGATGACACGATACCGACCCTGCAGCTGCAAGTTCATTGCATTCAGATGACTCGTAATGTCACACAGAAAAGCCATTTCACACAGAAACATTTCGTCTCGGAGTTGTGTTGTGTCTTTCCCTTTGCTGTCCAAGAACAGACAAATCTCCTCACGAAGCTCGAAACATCTTTGAAGCACCTTTCCCTGGCTTAGCCATCGCACCTCTGTGTGATAAGGCAAATCACCATGCTCCGTTTCTAACTCCGTCAGAAATGCCTTGAACTGGCGGTGATTCAAACCTTGGCTCTGATAAAGTTAACTGTGCGCGTGATGATGCTCATTACATGCTCCATTTTCAAGGCTTTACCGCACAACGCTTCCTGGTGTATGATACAATGATAAGCTGTCAGCTCACCTGTCGCGTTTTCCTCTTGCATCTTTTCCCGTATCTTTTCCACCAGTCCGCTCCTGTGTCCACACATCGCAGGTGCTCCGTCGGTTGTCAAACCCACAAGTTTTTCCCAAGGCAGCTCCATCTCATTTACACATCTTGACACCTCTTCATACAAATCATGCCCCGTAGTTGTGCCATGCATAGGACGTAAAGCCAAAACTCCTCTGTCACGCTTAGGCTGGAGTCCACTCCGCGGATGAAAATTGACAACTGGGCAATGTCAGAAATGTCGGTGCTCTCATCCACAGCCAAGGAATATGCAATGAAATCTTTTCCTTTTTCACAAGCTGCTCTTTAGATTGATGGACAACTGGTCTACTCTTCGGCAATGGTGTTTCTGCTCAGACTCACATTTAAAAAGAGTTGCCTTTTTCTGGGCAAACTTCGTCACAAACTTTAATCATGCAGTTTTTGATGAAATCCCCTCCGTAAATGGCCGGGCTGATTTAGCGATCTCTTCTGCCAAAATAAAACTGGCCTTGACAGCAGCCTGGCCTTGTGATTTGGCTTTTTTGAACAGAGCCTGTCGAGATTTGAGGCCTCGTTTAATTCCTCTGCCTTTTGTAGCCTTTGTTCCATGTCCATATTCTTGTTTTTGTCCGCGTGTTTCGTTTCATAATGTCGTCTCAGATTATACTCTTTCAGTACCGCCACACTTTCTCCACACAGAAGACACACAGGTTTTCCAGCTACCTCCGTGAACAAATACTCCGACTCCCACCTTGTTTGAAACCCCGGTTCTCAGTGTCCACCTTCCGTTTTGCCATTTTTGATGGGTATCTGAAAGTTAATTTTACTGTGATGCTGACAACTGCTGTGCCAATAAATATTGAAATGAAGCAGCCTACTGCTCGGTGCGTCACCGTTGCATTGTGGGAAATGTAGTATTGGTGCGTGTAAAAGATCTGCGGGCTGCCGGCTTGCTGCGGTCTGCGGGCCGGTTCTAATAATAAATCAAGATCATCCCAGGGGCCGTAAAAAACCTTCTCGCGGGCCGGATGTGGCCCGCGGGCCTTGACTCTGACATATGTGCTCTAGTGTGTTGGGACAGATACTGCTATAACAGGGAATGATGCTCTAGTGTGTTGGGACAGATACTGCTATAACAGGGAATGATGCTCTAGTGTGTTGGGACAGATACTGCTATAACAGGGAATGATGCTCTAGTGTGTTGGGACAGATACTGCTATAACAGGGAATGATGCTCTAGTGTGTTGGGACAGATACTGCTATAACAGGGAATGGTGCTCTAGTCCGCAGGCCTGGGCAACTCCAGTTCCCGGGGACCTGATTGGTCCAAGCAAACACAACTGATTTAAACTAATTACATTCTAAACTGAAGATCAGAATGAGTTGATTATTGGAGTCAGGTGTGTTAGCTGGAACAAAGTGTGACACCAATCAGGACCGTAGTTTCCCATGGCCTGCGTGTGTTAACCTCCATGCCAGTAGAGGGCAGAGCTGAGTAGGTGTTACCTGGATAAACACTGGGGATAATGAGGCCAAGCTGTAAGTCAGAGTGACCTCTTCATATTCTACTGTTCAACGTCTTCAAACGTGTCAACATCCAGAACAGTAGAAACATACAGTAAACCAAGGCCTGCCTAAAAATGACGAAATGTACTGAAAGGTACCTGAGGGTAACTTTAAACATTTCACTGATTGATGAGATGTGTTCATAGTGTGCAAACCAAGCTAAAAGAAGAGAGGCTGGAGCCCCATGTCAAACCAAGCTAATAGAGGAGAGGCTGTGGAGCCCCAGGCAAGCCAAGCTCACAGAGGAGAGGCTGGAGCCCCAGGTCAAACCAAGCTCACAGAGGAGAGGCTGGAGCCCCAGGTCAAACCAAGCTCACAGAGGAGAGACTGGAGCCCCAGGTCAAACCAAGCTAACAGACGAGAGGCTGTAGCCCCAGGTCAAACCAAGCTAACAGAGGAGAGGCTGGAGCCCCAGGTCAAACCAAGCTAACAGAGGAGAGGCTGTGGAGCCCCAGGTCAAACCAAGCTCACAGAGGAGAGGCTGGAGCCCCAGGTCAAACCAAGCTCACAGAGGAGAGGCTGGAGCCCCAGGTCAAACCAAGCTCACAGAGGAGAGGCTGGAGCCCCAGGTCAAACCAAGATAACAGACGAGAGGCTGGAGCCCCAGGTCAAACCAAGCTAACAGACGAGAGACTGGAGCCCCAGGTCAAACCAAGCTAACAGACGAGAGGCTGGAGCCCCAGGTCAAACCAAGCTAACAGAGGAGAGACTGGAGCCCCAGGTCAAACCAAGCTCACAGAGGAGAGGCTGGAGCCCCAGGTCAAACCAAGCTAACAGAGGAGAGGCTGGAGCCCCAGGTCAAACCAAGCTCACAGAGGAGAGGCTGGAGCCCCAGGTCAAACCAAGCTAACAGAGCAGAGACTGGAGCCCCAGGTCAAACCAAGCTAACAGAGGAGAGGCTGGAGCCCCAGGTCAAATCAAGCTAACAGAGCAGAGACTGGAGCCCCAGGTCAAACCAAGCTAACAGAGGAGAGGCTGGAGCCCCAGGTCAAATCAAGCTAACAGAGCAGAGACTGGAGCCCCAGGTCAAATCAAGCTAACAGAGCAGAGACTGGAGCCACGGCCACAGCAGCTGACTGCTGTTAAATGACTCATACATCAAATTACAGACGTTCAGAAAGAGACAGCAGCAGATGACACAACATCTGGGAAATCACACATCTACAAGCAGACATCTACAATCCTCTCTGTCACCAGTCATAGAAAAAGGACTGCAGAGAATACAAAACAAATACTTTATTCTAAAATTCACCATAATGCTGACAACAGGGCCAATAGGAAACATTTAGTTACAGTTCGCTTAGCTCTAGACTGGTCCCAGGTCTGTTGTAGACTGGTCCCCAGTCTGTTGTAGACTGGATCCAGATCTGTTGTAGACTGGTCCCAGATCTGTTGTAGACTGGTCCCAGATCTGTTGTAAACTGGTCCCAGGTCTGTTGTAGACTGGTCCCAGGTCTGTTCTAGCCTGGTCCCAGGTCTGTTCTAGCCTGGTCCCCGGTCTGTTGTAGCCTGGACCCAGATCTGTTGTAGACTGGTCCCAGATCTGTTGTAAACTGGTCCCAGATCTGTTGTAGCCTGGACCCAGATCTGCTCTAGCCTGGTCCCAGGTCAGTTGTAGACTGGTCCCAGATCTGTTTTCTTTGTGTTCTCGCACAGAGACATTGACAATCAGGAAGTGCATAGGAGATGTTGCTCCCACTGTTACTATTACAACGTACCCTAACCAGAAGGTGTGGATAGATGGCGCCATTAGCGCAAAACTGAAAACGTGAACCACCGCATTTAACCATGGAGAGACAACCAGGAACATGGCTGAATACAAACAGTGTAGGTATACCCTCTGCAAGGCAATCAAACAAGTGAAACGTCAGTATAGGGACAAGGTGGAGTCGCAGTTCAACGGCTCAGACACGAGACGTATGTGGCAGGGTCTACAGGCAATCAAGAACTACAAAAAAAAAAACAGCCACGTCACGGACACCGACGTCACTCTTCCAGACAAACTAAACACCTTCTTTGCCTGCTTTGAGGATAATACAGTGCCACCACCGCGGCCCGCTACCAAGGACTGCACCCCCCCACCTCCTACTCCATGGCCGACGTGAGTAAGACATTTAAGCGTGTTAACCCTCGCAAGGCTGCCGGCCCAGACGGCATGCCTAGCCGCGTCCTCAGAGCATGCACAGACCAGCTGGCTGGTGGGTTTACGGACATATTCAATTTCTCCCTATCCCAGTCTGCTGTCCCCACATGCTTCAAGAGGAACACCATTGTTCGTGAACCCAAGAAGGAAAAGGTAACTGAACTGAATGACTATCGCCCCGTAGCACTCAGATCTGTCATCATGAAGTGCTTTGAGAGGCTAATTAAGGATCATATCACTTCCAACTTACCTATCACCCTAGACCCACTGCAATTTGCATGCCGCCCCAATAGGTCCTCAGACGATGCAATCGCCATCACACTGTGCACTGCCCTATCCCATCTGGACAAGAGGAACACCTATGTAAGACAACATAGAACACTCAAGTTCAGCATTAAGCTTGAGGCCCTGGGTCTCAACCTCGCCCTGTGCGATCCTGGACTTCCTGACGGGTTATGGACTTCCTGACGGGCCACCCCCAGGTGGTGAAGGTAGGAAACAACATCTCCACTGATCCCACAAGGGTGCGTGCTCAGCCCCCTCCTGTACTCCCTGTTCACCCATGACTGCGTGGCCATGCACACTTCCAACTCGATCATCAAGTTTGCAGACGACACAACACTAGTGGGCTTGATCACCAACAACGACAAGACAGCCTATAGGGAAGTGGTGAGAGCACTCAGAGTATGTGTCAGGAAAACAACCTCACACTCAACGTCAACAAAACAAAGGAGATGATCGTGGACTTCAGGAAACAGCAGAGGGAGCACCAACAAAGGGTATATAACAAAGTATTGAGATAAACTTTTGTTATTGAGCAAATACTTATTTTCCACCATAATTTGCAAATAAATTAATTTAAAATCCTACAATGTGATTTTCTGGAATTTTTTTGCTAATTTTGTCTGCCATAGTTACATTTAACATTACATTTAAGTCATTTAGCAGACGCTCTTATCCAGAGCGACTTACAAATTGAAGTGTACCTATGATGGAAATTACAGGGCTCTCTTAACCTCTCTCCAGGTTCATCCTGACAGGTTAGAGGACATCATTAATCTCTCTCCAGTTTCATCCTGACAGGTTAGAGGGCATCATTAACCTCTCTCCAGGTTCATCCTGACAGGTTAGAGGACATCAATAACCTCTCTCCAGGTTCATCCTGACAGGTTAGAGGACATCATTAACCTCTCTCCAGGTTCATCCTGACAGGTTAGAGGACATCAATAACCTCTCTCCAGGTTCATCCTGACAGGTTAGAGGACATCATTAACCTCTCTCCAGTTTCATCCTGACAGGTTAGAGGACATCATTAACCTCTCTCCAGTTTCATCCTGACAGGTTAGAGGGCATCATTAACCTCTCTCCAGTTTCATCCTGACAGGTTAGAGGACATCATTAATCTCTCTCCAGGTTCATCCTGACAGGTTAGAGGACATCATTAACCTCTCTCCAGTTTCATCCTGACAGGTTAGAGGACATCATTAATCTCTCTCCAGGTTCATCCTGACAGGTTAGAGGGCATCATTAACCTCTCTCCAGTTTCATCCTGACAGGTTAGAGGACATCATTAATCTCTCTCCAGGTTAATCCTGAAAGGTTAGAGGACATCATTAACCTCTCTCCAGTTTCATCCTGACAGGTTAGAGGACATCATTAATCTCTCTCCAGGTTCATCCTGAAAGGTTAGAGGACATCATTAATCTCTCTCCAGGTTCATCCTGAAAGGTTAGAGGGCATCATTAACCTCTCTCCAGTTTCATCCTGACAGGTTAGAGGACATCATTAATCTCTCTCCAGGTTCATCCTGAAAGGTTAGAGGACATCATTAACCTCTCTCCAGTTTCATCCTGACAGGTTAGAGGACATCAATAACCTCTCTCCAGTTTCATTCTGACAGGTTAGAGGACATCATTAACCTCTCTCCAGTTTCATCCTGACAGGTTAGAGGACATCATTAACCTCTCTCCAGTTTCATCCTGACAGGTTAGAGGGCATCATTAACCTCTCTCCAGTTTCATCCTGACAGGTTAGAGGACATCATTAACCTCTCTCCAGTTTCATTCTGACAGGATAGAGGACATTATTAACCTCTCTCCAGTTTCATCCTGACAGGTTAGAGGACATCAATAACCTCTCTCCAGGTTCATCCTGACAGGTTAGAGGACATCATTAACCTCTCTCCAGTTTCATCCTGACAGGTTAGAGGACATCATTAACCTCTCTCCAGTTTCATCCTGACAGGTTAGAGGACATCATTAATCTCTCTCCAGGTTCATCCTGAAAGGTTAGAGGACATCATTAACCTCTCTCCAGTTTCATCCTGACAGGTTAGAGGACATCATTAATCTCTCTCCAGGTTCATCCTGAAAGGTTAGAGGACATCATTAATCTCTCTCCAGGTTCATCCTGAAAGGTTAGAGGGCATCATTAACCTCTCTCCAGTTTCATCCTGACAGGTTAGAGGACATCATTAATCTCTCTCCAGGTTCATCCTGAAAGGTTAGAGGACATCATTAACCTCTCTCCAGTTTCATCCTGACAGGTTAGAGGACATCATTAATCTCTCTCCAGGTTCATCCTGAAAGGTTAGAGGACATCATTAACCTCTCTCCAGTTTCATCCTGACAGGTTAGAGGACATCAATAACCTCTCTCCAGTTTCATTCTGACAGGTTAGAGGACATCATTAACCTCTCTCCAGTTTCATCCTGACAGGTTAGAGGACATCATTAACCTCTCTCCAGTTTCATCCTGACAGGTTAGAGGGCATCATTAACCTCTCTCCAGTTTCATCCTGACAGGTTAGAGGACATCATTAACCTCTCTCCAGTTTCATTCTGACAGGATAGAGGACATCATTAACCTCTCTCCAGTTTCATCCTGACAGGTTAGAGGACATCAATAACCTCTCTCCAGGTTCATCCTGACAGGTTAGAGGACATCATTAACCTCTCTCCAGTTTCATCCTGACAGGTTAGAGGACATCATTAACCTCTCTCCAGTTTCATCCTGACAGGTTAGAGGGCATCATTAACCTCTCTCCAGTTTCATCCTGAAAGGTTAGAGGACATCATTAACCTCTCTCCAGTTTCATCCTGACAGGTTAGAGGGCATCATTAACCTCTCTCCAGTTTCATCCTGACAGGTTAGAGGACATCATTAATCTCTCTCCAGGTTCATCCTGAAAGGTTAGAGGACATCATTAACCTCTCTCCAGTTTCATCCTGACAGGTTAGAGGACATCATTAATCTCTCTCCAGGTTCATCCTGAAAGGTTAGAGGACATCATTAATCTCTCTCCAGGTTCATCCTGAAAGGTTAGAGGGCATCATTAACCTCTCTCCAGTTTCATCCTGACAGGTTAGAGGACATCATTAATCTCTCTCCAGGTTCATCCTGAAAGGTTAGAGGACATCATTAACCTCTCTCCAGTTTCATCCTGACAGGTTAGAGGACATCAATAACCTCTCTACAGTTTCATTCTGACAGGTTAGAGGACATCATTAACCTCTCTCCAGTTTCATCCTGACAGGTTAGAGGACATCATTAACCTCTCTCCAGTTTCATCCTGACAGGTTAGAGGGCATCATTAACCTCTCTCCAGTTTCATCCTGACAGGTTAGAGGACATCATTAACCTCTCTCCAGTTTCATTCTGACAGGATAGAGGACATCATTAACCTCTCTCCAGTTTCATCCTGACAGGTTAGAGGACATCAATAACCTCTCTCCAGTTTCAATCTGACAGGTTAGAGGACATCATTAACCTCTCTCCAGTTTCATCCTGACAGGTTAGAGGACATCATTAACCTCTCTCCAGTTTCAGCAATCTTCCTATGGCGGCTACAATAGGATGCTAAAAGGGACTGTAGCAATCTTCCTATAGCGGCTACAATAGGATGCTAACAGGGACTGTAGCAATCTTCCTATAGCGGCTACAATAGGATGCTAACAGGGACTGTAGCAATCTTCCTATAGCGACTACAATAGGATGCTAACAGGGACTGTAGCAATCTTCCTATGGCGACTACAATAGGATGCTAACAGGGACTGTAGCAATCTTCCTATAGCGACTACAATAGGATGCTAACAGGGACTGTAGCAATCTTCCTATAGCGACTACAATAGGATGCTAACAGGGACTGTAGCAATCTTCCTATAGCGACTACAATAGGATGCTAACAGGGACTGTAGCAATCTTCCTATAGCGACTACAATAGGATGCTAACAGGGACTGTAGCAATCTTCCTATAGCAACTACAATAGGATGCTAACAGGGACTGTAGCAATCTTCCTATGGCGACTACAATAGGATGCTAACAGGGACTGTAGCAATCTTCCTATAGCGACTACAATAGGATGCTAACAGGGACTGTAGCAATCTTCCTATAGCGACTACAATAGGATGCTAACAGGGACTGTAGCAATCTTCCTATAGCGACTACAATAGGATGCTAACAGGGACTGTAGCAATCTTCCTATAGCGGCTACAATAGGATGCTAACAGGGACTGTAGCAATCTTCCTATAGCGACTACAAAAGGATGCTAACAGGGACTGTAGCAATCTTCCTATGGCGACTACAATAGGATGCTAACAGGGACTGTAGCAATCTTCCTATGGCGACTACAATAGGATGCTAACAGGGACTGTAGCAATCTTCCTATGGCGACTACAATAGGATGCTAACAGGGACTGTAGCAATCTTCCTATGGCGACTACAATAGGATGCTAACAGGGACTGTAGCAATCTTCCTATGGCGACTACAATAGGATACTAACAGGGACTGTAGCAATCTTCTTATAGCAGCTACAATAGGATGCTAAAAGGGACTGGGGCAATCTTCCTATAGGGACTACAATAGGATGCTATCAGGGACTGTAGCAATCTTCCTATAGCGACTACAATAGGATGCTAACAGGGACTGTAGCAATCTTCCTATAGCGACTACAATAGGATGCTAACAGGGACTGTAGCAATCTTCCTATAGCGGCTACAATAGGACGCTAACAGGGACTGTAGCAATCTTCCTATAGCGACTACAATAGGATGCTAACAGGGACTGTAGCAATCTTCCTATGGCGACTACAATAGGATGCTAACAGGGACTGTAGCAATCTTCCTACAGCGACTACAATAGGATGTTAACAGGGGACTGTAGCAATCTTCCTATGGCGACTACAATAGGATGCTAACAGGGACTGTAGCAATCTTCCTATGGCGACTACAATAGGATGCTAACAGGGACTGTAGCAATCTTCCTATAGCGCCTACAATAGGATGCTAACAGGGACTGTAGCAATCTTCCTATAGCGCCTACAATAGGATGCTAACAGGGACTGTAGCAATCTTCCTATAGCGCCTACAATAGGATGCTAACAGGGACTGTAGCAATCTTCCTATAGCGCCTACAATAGGATGCTAACAGGGACTGTAGCAATCTTCCTATAGCGACTACAATAGGATGTTAACAGGGGACTGTAGCAATCTTCCTATAGCGACTACAATAGGATGCTAACAGGGACTGTAGCAATCTTCCTATAGCGGCTACAATAGGATGTTAACAGGGGACTGTAGCAATTTTCATATGGCGACTACAATAGGATGCTAACAGGGACTGTACACAGTGTGACTACAACAGGACTCCACCAGGGACTGAACACAGTGTGACTACAACAGGACTCCACCAGGGACTGAACACAGTGTGACTACAACAGGACTCCACCAGGGACTGTATCAGCCCTAACAGACGATTGGTTTGATCGGCCTTTTCTTACCCGAGTCCAGCCAGGTCCGACACAAGGTTCCCCAGGGCAGCAGCTGCAGAGAGAGAAGAGAGGGAGGTCATGGTTCTGCCAGGGTGAAGGACTGGTTGATGACATCAAGAGGTTAAAGGTCGTTGTATGCTCCAATGAGATCCATTGAAACACAAAACACAGTGTAGAGTTGGGAGTTGTCGTATATGGAGTTATTTCTACCTATGCTCCTGGAACAACACAAGGTGTGCGAACCGACCAACCCTCTTTTCACACCTGACTGGGAGCTTTGTAAGAGGGAGGCTGTGCTGGAACGGACAGGAGTGGAGCAGGCTGTCTCTGACTCGTCATTAGACAGTAGCTGTGTCTCTGACTCGTCATTAGACAGCAGGCTGTGTCTCTGACTCCTCATTAGACAGCAGGCTGTGTCTCTGACTCCTCATTAGATGGTAGCTGTGTCTCTGACTCGTCATTAGACAGTAGCTGTGTCTCTGACTCCTCATTAGATGGTAGCTGTGTCTCTGACTCGTCATTAGATGGTAGCTGTGTCTCTGACTCGTCATTAGATAGTAGGCTGTGTCTCTGACTCCTCATTAGACAGCAGGCTGTGTCTCTGACTCCTCATTAGACAGCAGGCTGTGTCTCTGACTCGTCATTAGACAGCAGGCTGTGTCTCTGACTCGTCATTAGACAGCAGGCTGTGTCTCTGACTCGTCATTAGACAGCAGGCTGTGTCTCTGACTCGTCATTAGACAGCAGGCTGTGTCTCTGACTCGTCATTAGACAGAAATGTGAATTACCGTCCAGCTGGTTTGTCAATGGATTTCATCTGCTCTTCCTGCTCGTTCGATGCTGAAAACAGTTTATTTACACTTGCGTCCGTCCAGAGACTGAGACAGACAGAATCACGGCCCACAGGACTGATGGTGTTTTAACTGTGACTGACGGTCTGAGCCAATCATTGATCTGAATGTCATGGCAACGCAGGGTCGTTCTGGACTCATGTAGGCTGCGAGGGACAAGGGGTCTGTTTAATGTTAACAGATAGCCATGTTAACACATCAATGTATGTATTTCAATATCAAAACACACAAACTAATCACTGAACGTCCCATAACAAAATTGCTGTGTTGAAGATTAAGAACCAACAAAGGATCTAGAACCTTAAAAGGTTTCTTCGGCTGTCCCCATAGGAGAACCCTTTGAAGAACCTGTTTTGGTTCCAGGCAGAACCCTTTTGGTTCCAGGCAGAACCCTTTTGGTTCCAGGTAGAATTTTTTAAAGTTCCATGTAGTACCCTTTATACAGAAGGTTCTACATGGATCCCAAAATAGTTCTATTGCGGAACCAGGTTTCTACCTGTAACCAAACATGGTTCTCCTATGGGGACAGTCGAAGAACACATTGGGAACCCTTTTTTCTCAGGGTGCAGATACAGTAGTCTGAATGTAAAACTACATTATGAAGATAGTGAATCTTGATTGGAGGAGAGAGAGAGAGAGAGAGAGAGAGAGAGAGAGAGAGAGAGAGAGAGAGAGAGAGACAGAGACAGAGACAGAGACAGAGACAGAGACAGAGACAGAGACAGAGACAGAGACAGAGACAGAGACAGAGAGACAGAGAGAGAGAGAGAGAGAGAGAGAGAGAGAGAGAGAGAGAGAGAGAGAGAGAGAGACAGAGAGAGACAGAGAGAGAGAAACAGAGAGAGAGAGAGAGAGACAGAGAGAGAGAGAGAGACAGAGAGAGAGAGACAGAGACAGAGAGAGAGAGACAGAGAGAGAGAGACAGATAGAGAGAGAGAGAGAGAGAGAGAGAGAGAGAGAGAGAGAGAGAGAGAGAGAGAGAGAGAGAGAGAGAGAGAGAGAGAGAGAGAGAGAGAGAGAGAGAGAGAGAGAGAGAGAGACAGAGAGAGAGAGACAGAGAGAGAGAGACAGATAGAGAGAGAGAGAGAGACAGAGAGAGAGAGACAGATAGAGAGAGAGAGAGAGACAGAGACAGAGAGAGAGAGACAGAGAGAGAGAGACAGATAGAGAGAGAGAGAGAGAGAGAGAGAGAGAGAGAGACAGAGAGAGAGAGAGAGAGAGAGAGAGAGAGAGAGAGAGAGAGAGAGAGAGAGAGAGAGAGAGAGAGAGAGAGAGAGAGAGAGAGAGAGAGAGAGCAAGACCAATGTAGTTACAACTGTTTCAAGGTCAGCTGTCCGTAACTTATTTCAGCCTCAGGGTTCTGTCCCAAATGGCACCCTATTCCCTGTATAGTGCACTACTTATAACCAGGGCCCATAGGGTAGTGCACTACTTATAACCAGGGCCCATAGGGTAGTGCACTACTTATAACCAGGGCCCATGGGGTAGTGTACTACTTATAACCAGGGCCCATAGGGTAGTGCACTACTTATAACCAGGGCCCATAGGGTAGTGCACTACATAAGGAATAGGGTTCTATGTGGGATGCAGCCCAGGCTGTAGCAGTACTGTAGCAGGGCTTCTGCAGGTTTTAGGCAGCCACCCAGAGAGAGAGAGGGAGAGAGAATGTGTACTAGACTTATTTAACAAGATCAGAGCCTGATAATAGTCCAAAACAACATCCATCATATTGAACAATTGGACAGAGAGAAGTACAATAGGTTACATGATCAGCTGGAGTTTACATAGAAAGCCTTCAACTTCAGGATGGATTTGACCGATGATTCCAATTCATTTGTCAATTTAAAGCCGCAGACATGATTTATAATCTAATTTAGTATCCCCTGTGGACACTCAGAACTCCCCAAGAATCTTACTTCAGCATTTTGTTTCTCTGGTGTAGATGTTGTACAGTACCGTTAAGACTCTCTTAGATGTTTGTCTGACTGTTAGAAACGCAAGCAGGCTTGTTTCAGAAACGCAGCAGTGAGGAAATACGATTACAGACAGACGGCAAAACTAGTGATACTCTCCTCCTTTATCCCCTCTGGTACTTTCATAACAGTGGGTATTCTCCTCCTTTATCCCCTCTGGTACTTTCATAACAGTGGGTTTTCTCCTCCTTTATCCCCTCTGGTACTTTCATAACAGTGGGTTTTCTCCTCCTTTATCCCCTCTGGTACTTTCATAACAGTGGGTATTCTCCTCCTTTATCCCCTCTGGTACTTTCATAACAGTGGGTATTCTCCTCCTTTATCCCCTCTGGTACTTTCATAACAGTGGGTTTTCTCCTCCTTTATCCCCTCTGGTACTTTCATAACAGTGGGTATTCTCCTCCTTTATCCCCTCTGGTACTTTCATAACAGTGGGTTTTCTCCTCCTTTATCCCCTCTGGTACTTTCATAACAGTGGGTATTCTCCTCCTTTATCCCCTCTGGTACTTTCATAACAGTGGGTTTTCTCCTCCTTTATCCCCTCTGGTACTTTCATAACAGTGGGTTTTCTCCTCCTTTATCCCCTCTGGTACTTTCATAACAGTGGGTTTTCTCCTCCTTTATCCCCTCTGGTACTTTCATAACAGTGGGTTTTCTCCTCCTTTATCCCCTCTGGTACTTTCATAACAGCAGGTGAAGAAACACTGTGTTCAAAGTGAAATTTGATCAAAAGTTGTTCTCTCTCCTTCTTTTCTTCTCTCCTCCTCAGATCAGCTGACATGTAGAGTTATAGTTATAGTAGAGCTCTGGACCCTGTTAGTTATATTAGAGCTCTGGACCCTGTTAGTTATAGTAGAGCTCTGGACCCTGTTAGTTATAGTAGAGCTCTGGACCCTGTTAGTTATAGTAGAGCTCTGGACCCTGTTAGTTATAGTAGAGCTCTGGACCCTGTTAGTTATAGTAGAGCTCTGGACCCTGTTAGTTATATTAGAGCTCTGGACCCTGCTAGTTATATTAGAGCTCTGGACCCTGTTAGTTATAGTAGAGCTCTGGACCCTGTTAGTTATAGTAGAGCTCTGGACCCTGTTAGTTATAGTAGAGCTCTGGACCCTGTTAGTTATAGTAGAGCTCTGGACCCTGTTAGTTATAGTAGAGCTCTGGACCCTGTTAGTTATAGTAGAGCTCTGGACCCTGTTAGTTATAGTAGAGCTCTGGGTCCAGCCTGCTGTTAGTTATAGTAGAGCTCTGGGTCCAGCCTGCTGCTAGTTATAGTAGAGCTCTGGGTCCAGCCTGCTGTTAGTTATAGTAGAGTTCTGGGTCCAGCCTGCTGTTAGTTATAGTAGAGCTCTGGGTCCAGCCTGCTGTTAGTTATAGTAGAGCTCTGGACCCTGTTAGTTATAGTAGAGCTCTGGGTCCAGCCTGCTGTTAGTTATAGTAGAGCTCTGGGTCCAGCCTGCTGTTAGTTATAGTAGAGCTCTGGGTCCAGCCTGCTGTTAGTTATAGTAGAGCTCTGGGTCCAGCCTGCTGTTAGTTATAGTAGAGCTCTGGGTCCAGCCTGCTGTTAGTTATAGTAGAGCTCTGGGTCCAGCCTGCTGTTAGTTATAGTAGAGCTCTGGGTCCAGCCTGCTGTTAGTTATAGTAGAGCTCTGGGTCCAGCCTGCTGTTAGTTATAGTAGAGTTCTGGGTCCAGCCTGCTGTTAGTTATAGTAGAGCTCTGGGTCCAGCCTGCTGTTAGTTATAGTAGAGTTCTGGGTCCAGCCCTGCTGTTAGTTATAGTAGAGCTCTGGGTCCAGCCTGCTGTTAGTTATAGTAGAGTTCTGGGTCCAGCCTGCTGTTAGTTATAGTAGAGCTCTGGGTCCAGAACATCACAGCGTTGTCTTTCTACTGTTCCCTGAAATAGCCCTGCAGTATCTCAGTGGGAGAGGATTCACAGTCTATTATACAGCAGAGCTATATGACCAGCAGACACACCTCCACATAGAATACTATACTGGATCTGAATTAATTTACTCCACATAGAATACTATACTGGATCTGAATTCATTTACTCCACATAGAATATTATACTGGATCTGAATTCATTTACTCCACATGGAATACTATACTGGATCTGAATTCATTTACTCCACATAGAATATTATACTGGATCTGAATTCATTTACTCCACATAGAATACTATCCTGGATCTGAATTCATTTACTCCACATAGAATATTATACTGGATCTGAATTCATTTACTCCACATAGAATACTATCCTGGATCTGAATTCATTTACTCCACATAGAATACTATACTGGATCTGAATTCATTTACTCCACATAGAATACTATCCTGGATCTGAATTCATTTACTCCACATAGAATACTATCCTGGATCTGAATTCATTTACTCCACATAGAATACTATACTGGATCTGAATTCATTTACTCCACATAGAATACTATCCTGGATCTGAATTCATTTACTCCACATAGAATACTATCCTGGATCTGAATTCATTTACTCCACATAGAATACTATCCTGGATCTGAATTCATTTACTCCACATAGAATACTATCCTGGATCTGAATTCATTTACTCCACATAGAATACTATACTGGATCTGAATTAATTTACTCCACATAGAATACTATCCTGGATCTGAATTAATTTACTCCACATAGAATACTATCCTGTATCCAAACAGAAAACAATCTCCCACTATCACAATACATATGTTGTTATCCCAGAACACAGGCCAGCCATAGGTGATGCTGCAGTCCTCAACTACCCCAGGATTCAATATATTGTTATCCCAGAACACAGGCCAGCCATAGGTGATGCTGCAGTCCTCAACTACCCCAGGATTCAATATATTGTTATCCCAGAACACAGGCCAGCCATAGGTGATGCTGCAGTCCTCAGCTACCCCAGGATTCAATATATTGACAGTCTCACAGACGTTTCCAGAGTCAATAGCTTCGTTTGCTGCTGGTACCCATCCCAAATTCCATCAGGGCTCACAAATGGGAAGAGATTGAAGAAATACGCTGACAGAGCAGTGTGTGTGTGTGTGTGTGTGTGTGTGTGTGTGTGTGTGTGTGTGTGTGTGTGTGTGTGTGTGTGTGTGTGTGTGTGTGTGTGTGTGTGTGTGTGTGTGTGTGTGTGTGTGTGTGTGTGTGTGTGTGTGTGTGTGTGTTTCCTCAGCTAGTCTCATGGTCTTCATATTGAAGGTTCTGCAGCAAACAGTTTATATGGTGCTGGTTCAATAACAGTTGGTGGTTCTATCACTCTCCTCCCTCTCCTCTCCTCTCCTCTCCTCTCCTCTCCTCCTCCTCTCCTCCCTCCCTCTCCTCTCCTCTCTCTTCTCTTCTCTTCTTTCTCTTCTCTTCTTCTCTTCTCTCTTCTCTTCTCTTCTCTTCTCTTCTTCTTCTCTTCTCTTCTCTCTTCTCTTCTCTTCTTCTCCTCTCTCTCCTCTCCTCTCCTCTCCTCCCTCTCCTCTCCTCCTCTCCTCTCCTCTTCTCTTCTCTTCTTCCCTCCACCTCCTCTCCCTCTCCTCTTCTCTTACCTCCCCCATCCTCTCCTCTCCTCTCCTCTCCTCTCCTCTCCTCTCCTCTCCTCTCCTCTCCTCTCCTCTCCTCTCCCTCCTCTCCTCTCCTCTCCTCTCCTCCTCTCCTCTCCTCTCCTCTCCTCCTCTCCTCCTCTCCTCTCCTCCCTCTCCCTCCTCTCCTCTCCTCTCCTCTCCCTCATCCTCTCCTCTCCTCTCCTCTTCTCTTACCTCCACCTCTCCTCTCCTCTTACCTCCACCTCCCCCTCGCCTCCTCTCCTTCCCTCACCTCTCCTCCTCCCCCAAGGCCAGAGAAAGTGAAGGAGAGGGACACAGAATAAAATAGATCATTTTGTCATTATATTCTGTATGGAGAGTGTATTATCCCCATCCTCTATCTGACAACCTGATGTTCTCCTCTCCCTTAACTAACATCAAGGCGGGGCCCGCCCCTGTAGGTTCATGCTCTACAACATCCGCAGAGTACGACCCTGCCTCACACAGGAAGCGGCGCAGGTCCTAATCCAGGCACTTGTCATCTCCCGTCTGGATTACTGCAACCGCTGTTGGCTGGGCACCCTGCCTGTGCCATTAAACCCCTACAAGTCATCCAGAACGCCGCAGCCCGTCTGGTGTTCAACCTTCCTGTTCTCTCACGTCACCCCGCTCCTCCGCTCTCTCCACTGGCTTCCAGTTGAAGCTCGCATCCGCTACAAGACCATGGTGCTTGCCTACGGAGCTGTGAGGGAACGGCACCTCAGTACCTCCAGGCTCTGATCAGGCCCTACACCCAAACAAGGGCACTGCGTTCATCCACCTCTGGCCTGCTCGCCTCCCTACCACTGAGGAAGTACAGCTCCCGCTCAGCCCAGTCAAAACTGTTCGCTGCCCTGGCCCCCCAATGGTGGAACAAACTCCCTCACGACGCCAGGACAGCGGAGTCAATCACCACCTTCCGGAGACACCTGAAACCCCACCTCTTTAAGGAATACCTAGGATATGATAAGTAATCCTTCTCACCCCCCCCCCCCCTTAAAAGATTTAGATGCACTATTGTAAAGTGGCTGTTCCACTGGATGTCATAAGGTGAATGCACCAATTTGTAAGTCGCTCTGGATAAGAGCGTCTGCTAAATGACTTAAATGTAATGTAAATGTTACAGACTCATTTATCTCTGATATGTTCTCCTCTGTTAAACTCTCATTTATCTCTATGTTCTCCTCTGTTAAACTCTCATTTATCTCTATGTTCTCCTCTGTTAAACTCTCATTTATCTCTATGTTCTCCTCTGTTAAACTCTCAGTTATCTCTATGTTCTCCTCTGTTAAACTCTCATTTATCTCTATGTTCTCCTCTGTTAAACTCTCATTTATCTCTATGTTCTCCTCTGTTAAACTCTCATTTATCTCTATGTTCTCCTCTGTTAAACTCTCATTTATCTCTATGTTCTCCTCTGTTAAACTCTCATTTATCTCTATGTTCTCCTCTGTTACAGGCTGAAGTGTCATTAATCTGTGATCTGTTATGGTATGTTATATGTTATATTATGGTACGGTAGCTTGCTAGGCTATGGATGAGTCCCAAATGCTACCCTATGCCCTATATAGTGCACTACCCTATGGGCCCTGGTCAAAAGCAGTGCCCTGTATAGGGAACAGAGTGCCATTTGGGATGCACTGTCTCTCTGTCATTTGGTTCCCAAGGAGGCTGAATCATTCTGTTAAAATGCAAATGATCACGTCTTGTCCTAAAGTGAACGGCTAGGATATCGCTGTTGTCATTCAGATGACTGAAGAGGAATATTACCATACATATGAATAATCATCATCCTCTATCTGTCGCTCTCTTCAGTGTCTGGCAGCTAGCCAGACCAGGGGACAAACTGAGAGAACGCGTGTTTCAAACGACTGCCTATTCCCTACATCCCTCAAACTCAACTCTGGTCCTCCAAGTCAGTCCCTCTGCGTGTTTTCATTGTTCACCTCTAATCAGGGCCTGATTTAGACCTGGGACACCAGTCATTGTTGTCCTCTAATTAGGGCCTGATTTAGACCTGGGACACCAGTCATTGTTGTCCTCTAATTAGGAACTGATTTAGACCTGGGACACCAGTCATTGTTGCCCTCTAATTAGGGCCTGATTTAGACCTGGGACACCAGTCATTGTTGTCCTCTAATTAGAACTGATTTAGACCTGGGACACCAGTCATTGTTCCCTGTAATCAGGGACTGATTTAGACCTGGGACACCAGTCATTGTTGTCCTCTAATTAGGAACTGATTTAGACCTGGGACACCAGTCATTGTTCCCCTGTAATCAGGGACTGATTTAGACCTGGGACATCAGATGTGTGCAGCGGGCCCGGACCTCCTAGGGTCAAAGTTAATCTACATATCACTGATCACTGACCACAGCCCTATGGTTATATTACAGTGGAGTCTGCTGAGGGGAGAAGGGCTCATAATAATGTCTGGAACGGAGCAAATGGAATGGCATCAAACACATGGAAACCATGGAAACCATGGAAACCATGGAAACTATGTTTGTTTGATGTATTTGATACCGTTCCACTGATTCCGCTCCATCCATTACCACGAGCCCCGTCCTCCCCAATTAAGGTAACTCCTGTGGGTCATAAGTAGTGCACTACATAGGGGATAGGGTGCCATTTTGGAGGCAACCCAAGGCTTTAATTAGACGTTGACGTGTAGGATTAAATTGTCTATTGCCAAGTTACATTCAGATGGACATTTCATGTATTGAGATAGTCGCTAGTGAAAGTCTACACAAACCGCTTGGACAGTCTTCACATTTCCTGCTTTAAAATTCAATCGAAAAAGAGATTTAATTCGATTTTTTCCCCCTATTGATCTACACAACCTAATACACATTTTCATAGAGAAATAATAAAAATAAAAAATAAAAATAAAAAATGGATTTACTAATAAAAATGGATTTACTAAGAAATTGAAAATGAGTGTAATTGATTGTCTTCACATCCAAGAGTGGAATGGGTGGAATTTTTTTATAATTTTTTTTATTTTACCTTTATTTTAGCAGGCAAGTCAGTTAAGAACAAATTTTATTTTCAATGACGGCCTAGGAACAGTGGGTTAACTGCCTGTTCAGGGGCAGAACGACAGATTTGTACCTTGTCAGCTCGGGATTTGAACTTGCAACCTTTCGGTTACTAGTCCAACGCTCTAATCACTTGTGGCAGCCATAACAGCTGTGAATGAATGTGAATAAGATTCAACCAACCTTGCACAACTCTTAGGGCAACATATACCAGAGAGGATAAAGTAGACGGCACACGTCAAACGTATGATTTATGACCCGATGTCAGGATGACGTGTGCATGCCCATATTTGGGCATCCGGTCAGGACATCCTGGCAGGAACGGATCATGTGCTTATGCCCATATATGGGCATCCTGTTCCTGTTCTCACGCGTTAGAGGGTGTGCTAATTTATGCATATATCTATTCCTTTGAAGTTGTCATGATGATTGATGTGTAGGGACCTGGTTGAACTGGGGGGGGGTCTGTGTTTGAACATTTGAAAGAGAATGGCCCCACACCCCTAGGGTTGTTATCTATGAAGCAGGAATGGCTGGGAGGGGGAGTGTGTCAACTACAGGTTTGGGTCAAATCCAATGCAATACAACACAGAGTGAAACTCTCTGTATTTTCAAGTAATGTGGTGACAGCATCATGTTATGGGTATGCTTCTCACCAGCAGGGACTGGGGAGTTTGTCAGGATGAAAATGAATATTAAAAAGAGTAAAACCCAGGTAAAAAGTTAGTTTCGTATTTTTTTGTTGCATGATAATAACACACATTTGAATGCCAAAGACACACTAGAATGGTTTTTCAATAGAGGTTGATTGTTCCTGAGTGGTCCAGTCTCAGTCCTGACTTAAATTAGCTTGAGACACGGTTAGAATATTACTGTCCATCAATGATTGCCAAACAAATTTACTGAGCTTGAGTCATTTTTACAAAAACAATGGACATACAGTGTTCAGACCCCTTGACTTTTTCCACATTTTGTTATGTTACAGCCTTATTCTAAAATTGATTAAATTACATGTTTTACACACAATACCCCATAATGACAAAGGAAATGTATTAAAAATTAAAAAGTGAAATAACTTATTTACATAAGTATTCAGACCCTTTGCTATGAGACTTGAATTTGAGCTCAGGTGCAACCTGTTTCCATTGATCATCCTTGAGATGTTTCTACAACGTGATTGGAGTCCATCTGTGGTAAATTCAATTGATTGGACATGATTTGGAAAGGCACACACCTGTCTATATAAGGTCCCACAGTTGACAGTGCACATCAGAGCAAAAACCAAGCCATGAGGTCGAAGGAATTGTCCGTAGAGCTCCGAGACAGAATTGTGTCGAGGCACAGATCTGGGGAAGGGTACCAAAACATTTCTGCAGCATTGAAGGTACCAACAACACAGCGGCCTCCATCATTCTTAAATGGAAGAAGTTTGGAACCACCAAGACTCTTCCTAGAGCTGGCCGCCCGGGCCAAACTGAGCAACCCTGATGGTCATTGACAGAGCTCCAGTATTCCTCTGTGGAGATGGGAGAACCTTCCAGAAGGACAATCATCTCTGCAGCACTTCACTAATCAAGACTTTATGGTAGAGAGGCCAGACGGAAGCCACTCCTCAGAAAAATGCACAACAGCCCACTTGGAGTTTGCCAAAAGACACCAAAAGACTCTGAAACCATGAGAAACAAGATTCTCTGGTCTGATGAAACCAAGATTCAACTCTTTGGCCTGAATGCCAAGCGTCACGTCTGGAGGAAACCTGGCACTATCTCTATGGTGAAGCATGGTGGTGACAGCATCATGCTGCGGTGATGTTTTTCAGCGGCAGGGACTGGGAGACTAGTCGGGATCGAGGAACCTCAGACTGGGGGCGAAGGATTATAGCTTCCAACAGGACAAAGACCCTAAGCACACCGCCAAGACAACGCAGGAGTGGCTTCAGGACAAGTTTATGAATGTCCTTGAGTGGCCCAGCCAGAGCTCAGACTTGAACCCGATCAAACATCTCTGGAGAGACCTGAAAATAGCTGTGCAGCTACACTCCCCATCCAACCGGACAGAGCTTGAGAGGATCTGCAGAGAAGAATGGGAGAAACTCCCCAAATACAGGTGTGCCAAGCTTCATACCCAAGAAGACTTTGAGGATATATTTGTGTCAAAGGTGCTTCAACAAAGTACTAAGTAAAGGGTCTGAATACTAAATGTGAAAGTCACTTTTTAAATTTTCTATACATTTTCTCAAATTTATAAAAACCTGTTTTTGCTTTGTCATTATGGAGTATTGTTTTAGAATAAGGCTGTAACGTAACAAAATGTGGAAAAAGTCAAGGGGTCTGAATACTATCCTGTATGCTCTGTATGTTGGTAGAATATTATAAAAAATGATTCACCGCTGTTATGGCTGGGGGGGGGGTGAAGACACACGCAATCAAGACATCTTGTATGCTCTAGTCGGCTGGCCCTCGCTACATATTCGTCGCCAGACCCACTGGCTTCAGGTCATCTACAAGGCCATGCTAGGCAAAGCTCCGCCTTATCTCAGCTCACTGGTCACGATGGCAACACCCATCCGTAGCACGAGCTCCAGCAGGTGTATCTCATTGATCATCCCTAAAGCCAACACCTCATTCGGCCGCCTTTCGTTCCAGTACTCTGCTGCCTGTGACTGGAACTAATTGCAAAAATCGCTGAAGTTGGAGACTTTTATCTCCCTCACCAACTTCAAACATCAGCTAGCTGAGCAGCTAACCGATCGCTGCAGCTGTACATCATCTATTGGTAAATAGCACACCCATTTTCACCTACCTCATCCCCACAGTTTTTATTTATTTACTTTTCTGCTCTTTTGCACACCAATATCTCTACCTGTTATTGTAATTATTCGCCTACCTCCTCATGCCTTTTGCACACATTGTATATAGACTCCCCTTTTTTTCTCTGTGTTATTGACTTGTTAATTGTTTACTCCATGTGTAACTCTGTGTTGTCTGTTCACACTGCTATGCTTTATCTTGGCCAGGTCGCAGTTGCAAATGAGAACCTGTTCTCAACTAGCCTACCTGGTTAAATAAAGGTGAAATAAAATAAAATAAAAATTCAGGTTAATTTTATTATTTAACTCATTTTGAACATTTTCTGTAAAAAAATGTCACTTTAAAAATGTGGAGTAGGTTGTGTAGACATGTAGGGGAAAAAAATCTAATGTAATCTCGTTTTAAATGTAATCCCTTTTGAAATGTAATCTCTTTTGAAATGTAACCTCTTTTGAAATGTAACCTCTTTTGAAATGTAATCCCCTTTGAAATGTAATCCCTTTTGAAATGTAATCTCGTTTGAAATATAATCCCGTTTGAAATGTAATCACGTTTGAAATGTAATCCCTTTTGAAATGTAATCTTGTTTTAAATGTAATCCCTTTTGAAATGTAATCCCTTTTGAAATGTAACCTCTTTTGAAATGTAATCCCTTTTTAAATGTAATCCCTTTTTAAACGTAATCTCGTTTTAAATGTAATCCCTTTTGAAATGTAATCCCCGTTGAAATTTTTTATCTCGTTTTAAATGTAATCCCTTTTGAAATGTAATCCCTTTTGAAATGTAACCTCTTTTGAAATGTAATCCCTTTTTAAATGTAATCCCTTTTTAAACGTAATCTCGTTTTAAATGTAATCCCTTTTGAAATGTAATCCCCTTTGAATTTTTTATCTCGTTTTAAATGTAATCCCTTTTGAAATGTAATCCCTTTTGAAATGTAATCTCTTTTGAAATGTAATCCCTTTTGAAATGTAATCTCTTTTGAAATGTAATCCCTTTTGAAATGTAATCCCTTTGAAATGTAATCCCTTTTGAAATGTAATATCTTAAAACTGTGCAAGGGGCGTATAGACTTTCACTAGGCACTGTAAATATTTAAAAAAAAACATTACAAAGCATATAGACAGCATCCCAAATGGCACCCTATTCCCCATATAGTGAACTACACAGGGAATATGGTCCCATTAGGGACTCACATATTATTTCTGGTTTTCGACATACCTGCCATGGTTGAAATCCCAAAGATCACACCTATGGACAACTCAATCTGCGTGCCCTAAAAACAAAACACACAAACACCCTCATCAATTCTCTGTTGTTATTTGTTAAGGCCATGTGGGAAAACCCAACACGTGATACATAGTGGGGCTAAGTGTACCTATGATGAAAAATTACAGGCCTCTCTCATCTTTTTAAGTGGGAGAACTTGCACAATTCGTGGCTGACTAAATACTTTTTTGCCCCACTGTATGTTTATATAGTGTGTGTTTCATGCTGTAATGAAAAACCACCGCTGAAAGCTAAAGCTTTCGTATTCAACTTCAATGAGTCATTTTTTTGTCCCTCAGAATGAAAGTCTTTGAATGCGGTTAAGTGAGCTAGATGTGGATAAAAGAGTCTGCTTTTGGTGGCAAAAAAATAAATGTCAATTATTTTGAAAAGCTAAAATAGAATTGACCAACTCTCTAGTTACAGTAAATGACAGATACCAGATTCTCACTTCAACGTTAATGAAACAGATATCTACCACATATTACTGTATAATCTATCTAATATTACTGTAAAACTAGTATGGATAGAGGGCTACCACATATTACTGTATAATCTATCTAGTATTACTGTAATACTAGTATGGATAGAGGTCTACCACATATTACTGTGTAATATATATAGTATTACTGTAATACTAGTATGGATAGAGGTCTACCACATATTACTGTAGAATCTATCTAGTATTACTGTAATACTAGTATGGATAGAGGTCTACCACATATTACTGTGTAATATATATAGTATTACTGTAATACTAGTATGGATAGAGGTCTACTGCATATTACTGTATAATCTATCTAGTATTACTGTAATACTAGTATGGATAGAGGTCTACTGCATATTACTGTAGAATCTATCTAGTATTACTGTAATACTAGTATGGATAGAGGTCTACTGCATATTACTGTAGAATTTATCTAGTATTACTGTAATACTAGTATGGATAGAGGTCTACTGCATATTACTGTAGAATATATCTAGTATTACTGTAATACTAGTATGGATAGAGGTCTACCACATATTACTGTATAATATATATAGTATTACCGTAATACTAGTGTGGATAGAGGGCTACAGCATATTACTGTATAATCTATCTAGTATTACCATAATATTAGTGTGGATAGAGATCTACAGCATATTACTGTAGAATCTATCTAGTATTACGGTAATACTAGTATGGATAGAGGTCTACCACATATTACTGTAGAATCTATCTAGTATTACGGTAATACTAGTATGGATAGAGGTCTACTACATATTACTGTAGAATCTATCTAGTATTACTGTAATACTATAGAGCGTCTACCACAGAGACGCAGATCTAAACGTGATATACATTTGATAAAGTGGTGTAACTTACAGCTACAATCATGATGGCGTTGTCCAGGAAACCAAATCCTACAAAAGGAATGGCGTTGTGTAGAAGGACTGCAAAAGAAAGAACACACACAACATCCCATTTAACATCACACACACACAACATCCCATTTAACATCACACACACACAACATCCCATTTAACATCACACACACAACATCCCATTTAACATCACACACACAACATCCCATTTAACATCACACACACACAACATCCCATTTAACATCACACACACAACATCCCATTTAACATCACACACACAACATCCCATTTAACATCACACACACAACATCCCATTTAACATCCCATTTAACATCCCACACACACACAACATCCCATTTAACATCCCACACACAACATCCCATTTAACATCCCATTTAACATCCCACACACACACAACATCCCATTTAACATCCCACACACAACATCCCATTTAACATCCCACACATCATCCCATTTAACATCACACACACAACATCCCATTTAACATCCCACACAACATCCCATTTAACATCCCACACACAACATCCCATTTAGCATCACACACACACACAACATCCCATTTAACATCCCATTTAACATCACACACACAACATCCCATTTAACATCCCACACAACATCCCATTTAACATCCCACACAACATCCCATTTAACATCCCACACACAACATCCCATTTAACATCACACACACACAACATCCCATTTAACATCACACACACACAACATCCCATTTAACATCACACACACAACATCCCATTTAACATCACACACACAACATCCCATTTAACATCACACACACACAACATCCCATTTAACATCACACACACAACATCCCATTTAACATCACACACACAACATCCCATTTAACATCACACACACAACATCCCATTTAACATCCCACACACAACATCCCATTTAACATCCCACACACAACATCCCATTTAACATCCCACACAACATCCCATTTAACATCCCACACAACATCCCATTTAACATCCCACACAACATCCCATTTAACATCCCACACATGTACTGGATCCTTGAAGAAGTGATGAGACACAGTGAACCTGGACGAACATTTGGCAGTTACAAACGGGGAAGAAAAGTGAGTTCTACATAACTCTGTCGTCAGGTCCTACTTCTGGCCAAATGTTCTCTGGTACGAGACCAAAACAGGGAGGTGTTGCAAAAACATTGGCCGTCTGATTCAACGAATCAAAAGCAAAGGAATCTGTCTTGAACCTGAATGAACTCATTCCAACTCCTATTGGCCATCAATGTGGAATTCTTTTCCTCTCTGGTCATCAACCCGGGTTTACTGCATGATAGTCATCAGTTCAGCCCTGGTGAATATGTGGGCTGGGAACGTGTCTGTGAGCACAGTGACAGGGAGGAAACAAATCCTCCTGCGTTCTCCACTGTTTCATATACGTATGAATCCTCCAGCGTTCTCCACTGTTTCATCTATGAATCCTCCTGCGTTCTCCACTGTTTCATATACGTATGAATCCTCCTGCGTTCTCCACTGTTTCATCTATGAATCCTCCTGCGTTCTCCACTGTTTCGTATACGTATGAATCCTCCTGCGTTCTCCACTGTTTCATCTATGAATCCTCCTGCGTTCTCCACTGTTTCATCTATGAATCCTCCTGCGTTCTCTACTGTTTCATCTATGAATCCTCCTGCGTTCTTCACTGTTTCATATATGAATCCTCCTGCGTTCTCCACTGTTTCATATACGTATGAATCCTCCTGCGTTCTCCACTGTTTCATCTATGAATCCTCCTGCGTTCTCCACTGTTTCATCTATGAATCCTCCTGCGTTCTCTACTGATTCATATATGAATCCTCCTGCGTTCTCCACTGTTTCATATGAATCCTCCTGCGTTCTCCACTGTTTCATATACGTATGAATCCTCCTGCGTTCTCCACTGTTTCATATATGAATCCTCCTGCGTTCTCCACTGTTTCATATGAATCCTCCTGCGTTCTCCACTGTTTCATATACGTATGAATCCTCCTGCGTTCTCCACTGTTTCATATATGAATCCTCCTGCGTTCTCCACTGTTTAATATACGTATGAATCCTCCTGCGTTCTCCACTGTTTCATATACGTATGAATCCTCCTGCGTTCTCTACTGTTTCATATAGGAATCCTCCTGCGTTCTCCACTGTTTCATATATGAATCCTCCTGCGTTCTCCACTGTTTCATCTATGAATCCTCCTGCGTTCTCTACTGTTTAATCTATGAATCCTCCTGCGTTCTCCACTGTTTCATATATGAATCCTCCTGCGTTCTCCACTGTTACATATACGTATGAATCCTCCTGCGTTCTCCACTGTTTCATATATGAATCCTCCTGCGTTCTCCACTGTTTCATATACGTATGAATCCTCCTGCGTTCTCCACTGTTTCATATATGAATGAATCCTCCTGCGTTCTCCACTGTTTCATATACGTATGAATCCTCCTGCGTTCTCCACTGTTTCATATACGTATGAATCCTCCTGCGTTCTCCACTGTTTCATATACGTATGAATCCTCCTGCGTTCTCCACTGTTTCATATATGAATCCTCCTGCGTTCTCCACTGTTACATATACGTATGAATCCTCCTGCGTTCTCCACTGTTTCATATACGTATGAATCCTCCTGCGTTCTCCACTGTTTCATATACGTATGAATCCTCCTGCGTTCTCCACTGTTTCATATATGAATCCTCCTGCATTCTCCACTGTTTCATATACGTATAAATCCTTCTGCGTTCTCCACTGTTTCATATATGAATCCTCCTGCGTTCTCCACTGTTTCATATACGTATGAATCCTCCTGCGTTCTCCACTGTTTCATATACGTATGAATCCTCCTGCGTTCTCCACTGTTTCATATACGTATGAATCCTCCTGCGTTCTCCACTGTTTCATATACGTATGAATCCTCCTGCGTTCTCCACTGTTACATATACGTATGAATCCTCCTGCGTTCCCCACTGTTTCATATATGAATCCTCCTGCGTTCTCCACTGTTTCATATACGTATGAATCCTCCTGCGTTCTCCACTGTTTCATATATGCATCTCTCTTTTCAAAGACATCTCTCTCTCTCTCTTTGTTTTCTTCCTCTCTTACCATATCTCAGCTGAGCCGATGTGGGCGGGGCGATGACCATTTCCCCTGAAGAAGGAGGAAAAAGAAAACATGCATTACTATGGAGAAGAAGTCAGTCCTGTCTGGAAGGACATGTCATTACTGTTGAGAAGAAGTCAGTCCTGGTTTATTCATGTCTATGTAGGGTTTATTCATGTCTATGTAGGGTTTATTCATGTCTATGTAGGGTTTATTCATGTCTATGTAGGGTTTATTCATGTCTATGTAGGGTGTATTCATGTCTATGTAGGGTGTATTCATGTCTATGTAGGGTGTATTCATGTCTTTGTAGGGTGTATTCATGTCTATGTAGGGTGTATTCATGTCTATGTAGGGTGTATTCATGTCTATGTAGGGTGTATTCATGTCTATGTAGGGTGTATTCATGTCTATGCCTCTGAGGCTAAATGTTAGTTTAGTGAAGGTTTCTCAGAAATGTAAAACACTAGTGAGTCTTTTCTAGCTTATTCTCCACACACGCCGCCACAGCACGCCGCCACACCACACGCCGCCACACACACGCCGCCACACACACACACACACACACACACACACACACACACACACACACACACACACACACACACACACACACACACACACACACACACACACACACACACACACACACACACACACACATGGTGTAATAGCCTATGAAGTTTCTGGACTGAGTTTGGAATGACAAGGTTCCCTCCTATTACGGTTTCCTACCCTGGAGGAGACCTCATGATGCTGATGCCATGTTAACCCAATGGTAGGAGGTACTGACTAACTCCCACCATGATGATACAACACAGTCACCAGCAGGTAGGAGGTACTGACTAACTCCCACCATGATGATACAACACAGTCACCAGCAGGTAGGAGGTACTGACTAACTCCCACCATGATGACACAACACAGTCACCAGCAGGTAGGAGGTACTGACTAACTCCCACCATGATGATACAACACAGTCACCAGCAGGTAGGAGGTACTGACTAACTCCCACCATGATGATACAACACAGTCACCAGCAGGTAGGAGGTACTGACTAACTCCCACCATGATGACACAACACAGTCACCAGCAGGTAGGAGGTACTGACTAACTCCCACCATGATGACACAACACAGTCACCAGCAGGTAGGAGGTACTGACTAACTCCCACCATGATGATACAACACAGTCACCAGCAGGTAGGAGGTACTGACTAACTCCCACCATGATGATACAACACAACACAGTCACCAGCAGGTAGGAGGTACTGACTAACTCCCACCATGATGATACAACACAGTCACCAGCAGGTAGGAGGTACTGACTAACTCCCACCATGATGATACAACACAACACAGTCACCAGCAGGTAGGAGGTACTGACTAACTCCCACCATGATGATACAACACAGTCACCAGCAGGTAGGAGGTACTGACTAACTCCCACCATGATGACACAACACAGTCATCAGCAGGTAGGAGGTACTGACTAACTCCCACCATGATGATACAACACAGTCACCAGCAGGTAGGAGGTACTGACTAACTCCCACCATGATGACACAACACAGTCATCAGCAGGTAGGAGGTACTGACTAACTCCCACCATGATGATACAACACAACACAGTCACCAGCAGGTAGGAGGTACTGACTAACTCCCACCATGATGATACAACACAGTCACCAGCAGGTAGGAGGTACTGACTAACTCCCACCATGATGATACAACACAACACAGTCACCAGCAGGTAGGAGGTACTGACTAACTCCCACCATGATGATACAACACAGTCACCAGCAGGTAGGAGGTACTGACTAACTCCCACCATGATGATACAACACAACACAGTCACCAGCAGGTAGGAGGTACTGACTAACTCCCACCATGATGACACAACACAACACAGTCACCAGCAGGTAGGAGGTACTGACTAACTCCCACCATGATGATACAACACAACACAGTCACCAGCAGGTAGGAGGTACTGACTAACTTCCACCATGATGATACAACACAAGGCTCATATCCCTGAAGCTTTGAGGTGATTCGAGAACAGAAAAACACATTGTAATACCCGTTTTACGGCTTAAAGTGGCCATCCGGGATTCAAACAACAACAACACAACGCCACTTTGGTAAACAGATGAGGGATCAGTCTGTAGTGGGTCTACAACGACATAAATATAGGCATCATTAATGTGGTGGGGTCAGGGGTCAGTTACCCCGGTCTACGCTATTGTGGTGCAAATCATGAGGTTGATAACTAAATCAATATGCATAATGTGCTTGATGGGGGAGAGAAGGACTTTGACAGCAGATACAAACCATTAGTGTTTTATTCAGTGCCCACTACGGTGGAGGGTGGAGAACATGGCAGGGTAACGTTTACTGGGAGTCTCCTAGGGCCTGTCCTTATAAATGAGTCTCCTAGGGCCTGTCCTTATAAATGAGTCTCCTAGGGCCTGTCCTTATAAATGAGTCTCCTAGGGCCTGTCCTTATAAATGAGTCTCCTAGGGCCTGTCCTTATAAATGAGTCTCCTAGGGCCTGTCCTTATAAATGAGTCTCCTAGGGCCTGTCCTTATAAATGAGTCTCCAAGGGCCTGTCTTATAAATGAGTCTCCTAGGGCCTGTCCTTATAAATGAGTCTCCTAGGGCCTGTCCTTATAAATGAGTCTCCTAGGGCCTGTCCTTATAAATGAGTCTCCTAGGGCCTGTCCTTATAAATGAGTCTCCTAGGGCCTGTCCTTATAAATGAGTCTCCTAGGGCCTGTCCTTATAAATGAGTCTCCTAGGGCCTGTCCTTATAAATGAGTCACCTAGGGCCTGTCCTTATAAATGAGTCTCCTAGGGCCTGTCCTTATAAATGAGTCTCCTTGGGCCTGTCCTTATAAATGAGTCTCCTAGGGCCTGTCCTTATAAATGAGTCTCCTAGGGCCTGTCCTTATAAATGAGTCTCCTAGGGCCTGTCCTTATAAATGAGTCTCCTAGGGCCTGTCCTTATAAATGAGTCTCCTAGGGCCTGTCCTTATAAATGAGTCTCCTAGGGCCTGTCCTTATAAATGAGTCTCCTAGGGCCTGTCCTTATAAATGAGTATCCTTGGGCCTGTCCTTATATATGAGTCTCCTAGGGCCTGTCCTTATAAATGAGTCTCCTAGGGCCTGTCCTTATAAATGAGTCTCCTAGGGCCTGTCCTTATAAATGAGTCTCCTAGGGCCTGTCCTTATAAATGAGTCTCCTAGGGCCTGTCCTTATAAATGAGTCTCCTAGGGCCTGTCCTTATAAATGAGTCTCCTAGGGCCTGTCCTTATAAATGAGTCTCCTAGGGCCTGTCCTTATAAATGAGTCTCCTAGGGCCTGTCCTTATAAATGAGTCTCCTAGGGCCTGTCCTTACAAATGAGTCTCCTAGGGCCTGTCCTTATAAATGAGTCTCCTAGGGCCTGTCCTTATAAATGAGTCTCCTAGGGCCTGTCCTTATAAATGAGTCTCCTAGGGCCTGTTAATGAGGCTGTGTTCACAACCTACTGGGTCTCCTAGGACAGGTCAATGAGGCTGTGGAACCAGGCAGAATAGCTGGGTCTACTAGGACAGGTCAATGAGGCTGTGGAACCAGGCAGAATAGCTGGGTCTACTAGGACAGGTCAATGAGACTGTGGAACCAGGCAGAATAGCTGGGTCTACTAGGACAGGTCAATGAGGCTGTGGAACCAGGCAGAATAGCTGGGTCTACTAGGACAGGTCAATGAGGCTGTCGAACCAGGCAGAATAGCTGGGTATACTAGGACAGGTCAATGAGGCTGTGGAACCAGGCAGAATAGCTGGGTCTACTAGGACAGGTCAATGAGGCTGTGGAACCAGGCAGAATAGCTGGCTCAACTATGACAGGTCAATGAGACTGTGGAACCAGGCAGAATAGCTGGGTCTACTAGGACAGGTCAATGAGGCTGTGTTCACAACCCACTGGGTCTACTAGGACAGGTCAATGAGACTGTGGAACCAGGCAGAATAGCTGGGTCTACTAGGACAGGTCAATGAGGCTGTGGAACCAGGCAGAATAGCTGGGTATACTAGGACAGGTCAATGAGGCTGTGGAACCAGGCAGAATAGCTGGGTCTACTAGGACAGGTCAATGAGGCTGTGATCACAACCCACTGGGTCTACTAGGACAGGTCAATGAGACTGTGGAACCAGGCAGAATAGCTGGGTCTACTAGGACAGGTCAATGAGGCTGTGATCACAACCCACTGGGTCTACTAGGACAGGTCAATGAGACTGTGGAACAGGCAGAATAGCTGGGTCTACTAGGACAGGTCAATGAGGCTGTGGAACCAGGCAGAATAGCTGGGTCTACTAGGACAGGTCAATGAGACTGTGGAACAGGCAGAATAGCTGGGTCTACTAGGACAGGTCAATGAGGCTGTGGAACCAGGCAGAATAGTGCTAGTACCTCAGGTATTGATCCTCAGCTAAGTATTGATTACGTCACTGTAACACCCCCTCAAAGCTAGGTCATATCCTAAATGATACCCTATTCCCTATGTAGTACACTACCTCCACATAAACAGTGAGTGGTTAGTTGGGACTATAGCCTGGCACCCTATTCCCTATGTAGTACACTACCTCTACTTAAACAGTGAGTGGTTAGTCGGGGCAATAGCCTGGCACCCTATTCCCTATGAAGTACACTACCTCTACTTAAACAGTGAGTGGTTAGTCGGGGCTATAGCCTGGCACCCTATTCCCTATGTAGTACACTACCTCTACTTAAACAGTGAGTGGTTAGTTGAGGCTATAGCCTGGCACCCTATTCCCTATGTAGTACACTACCTCTACTTAAACAGTGAGTGGTTAGTTGGGACTATAGCCTGGCACCCTATTCCTTATGTAGTACACTACCTCTACATAAACAGTGAGTGGTTAGTTGGGACTATAGCCTGGCACCCTATTCCCTATGTAGTACACTACCTCTACTTAAACAGTGAGTGGTTAGTTGGGACTATAGCCTGGCACCCTATTCCTTATGTAGTACACTACCTCTACATAAACAGTGAGTGGTTAGTTGGGACTATAGCCTGGCACCCTATTCCCTATGTAGTACACTACCTCTACTTAAACAGTGAGTGGTTAGTTGGGACTATAGCCTGGCACCCTATTCCCTATGTAGTACACTACCTCTACATAAACAGTGAGTGGATAGTTGGGACTATAGCCTGGCACCCTATTCCCTATGTAGTACACTACCTCTACTTAAACAGTGAGTGGTTAGTTGGGTCCATAGCCTGAATGATGGCTGCACAACGTTCATCTCATATCAGGGAACTGCTACAACTTGTCTTCAATTAGACATGAAATCCTTTTCACTTCTGTATTGTAATCCCGAAACAATCTGTACCATTTGTTTTCCAAACCTTTTGTTTGCCAAACCTTTGGTTTTTCACATGCAACCGTAATGAATCCATGGCTTCCAATCAACAGTTGGCCAGATGGCGTTTAAAAACGTTCTCATTTGAAATGATCCTGTGATATTTCTCTACCCCATTCCTCACTCTTCTCCTCTGGCCTTCGTTAGAAATAACAGTTTCACTTCTCAGTAATACCTCAACCGACTTCGGGTGTGTCCCAAATACCACCATATTCCCTATGCAGTGCACTACTTTTGACAAGGGGACAATAGCACTCTGGTTTTTAAAAAAGGTAGTGTACTACATAGGGAATAGGGTGCCAGTGGTGCTATAGCTCCTATCGCAGATCTCAGCTTCAAAGAGGATAAAAACGCCCAGTACTCTCCAATCCAGACAGGCAAGACAGATGGGTATTCTGCCCTAGCAAGCAAATAGAAGCAGTAACTGCTCATTTGGTCAAAAATGAGTTAATGTCATTTTTCCCCCTACATTAAATACATGCTTAATCATGTGGACAAGTTTCCTGCCTCTATTGTATTGTGTTCAGGAGATAATGTGGGTCATGTTAGAAGTTACTGTCTAAAGTTGCTGTGAAACCAAGGTAAATCAGTTCCACGCTATGAGCAGTTACTGCCTTTTTGATTGGTAGGACAGTATTGTCTGTTTCCTTTAGATTAAAACAACAAATGGCCAACGAGGAATAAGTGCTCTATTTCAATCCGTATCGTAAGTTCAGCGACACGTGATTGGATATTTAAAGACAAAATGTTCCTCCACGTTAGCGAACACTGCATTCACGGTAACCGCTTCACATTTCGGCTCAAATCCGTAAATAACCTTTACATTTCTCTGCCGGGATCTGGAAGCCCTAATTCTTGAATACGCAGCAGAGCAACCTCTTTCAGAGCTCATGTTTACATCAGGCTACACACTGGACAGAAAACGAAAGCCCAAAATGGCCCCCAGAATCCTTATTACCAGTGCCCTGTTTAACAGAATAGAGGGCCATTGTAGATGCAGCCAATGTTACAGAGACACGAGTTTAGAGAGACTAAAGTTCCTAAAGTTAACCATTCAAGGAAATACGCCTTTTATAATGTCATTATTCCCATGTAGATCCTAGTAGAAGAAACAGCCGTTATGATTTCATGATAAACTTCATTGTCACCTCCTGAACGTCCTGTGAACCAGTCACTGTTTCTGGCAGCAGGAGGCAAAGAACAACAGAAGCCAAAACCACATCAGGAAGATTATATTTATACAAGAGTCAGAAAGGCAAATAGGCAGGTTGGAAATAGTGAAACAGGCAGGCTGGAGATAGTGAAACAGGCAGGTTGGAGATAGTGAAACAGGCAGGTTGGAGATAGTGAAACAGGCAGGCTGGAGATAGTGAAACAGGCAGGTTGGAGATAGTCAAACAGACAGGTTGGAGATAGTGAAACAGGCAGGTTGGAGATAGTGAAACAGGCAGGTTGGAGATAGTCAAACAGACAGGTTGGAGATAGTCAAACAGACAGGTTGGAGATAGTGAAACAGGCAGGTTGGAGATAGTGAAACAGGCAGGTTGGAGATAGTGAAATAGGCATCTCAGAGAGACAAACATCACCAACATCACCCTGCCCAGACAAACCTGTTCTCACCCCTATCTCAGAGAGACAACCCTATCTCAGAGACACAACCATCATCATCATCACCCTGCCCAGACCAACCTGTTCTCACCCCTATCTCAGAGACACACCCCTATCTCAGAGATACACCCCTATCTCAGAGACACAACCATCATCATCATCACCCTGCCCAGACCAACCTGTTCTCACCCCTATCTCAGAGACCCACCCCTATCTCAGAGACACACCCCTATCTCAGAGACCCACCCCTATCTCAGAGACCCACCCCTATCCCAGAGACCCACCCCTATCTCAGACACACCCCTATCCCAGAGACCCACCCCTATCTCAGAGACACACCCCTATCTCAGAGACCCACCCCTATCTCAGAGACACACCCCTATCTCAGAGACACACCCCTATCTCAGAGACACACCCCTATCTCAGAGACACACCCCTATCTCAGAGACACATCCCTATCTCAGAGACCCACCCCTATCTCAGAGACACACCCCTATCTCAGAGACACACCCCTATCTCAGAGACACACCCCTATCTCAGAGACCCACCCCTATCTCAGAGACCCACCCCTATCTCAGAGACCCACCCCTATCTCAGAGACACACCCCTATCTCAGAGACACACCCCTATCTCAGAGACACACCCCTATCTCAGAGACACACACCTATCTCAGAGACCCACCCCTATCCCAGAGACCCACCCCTATCTCAGAGACCCACCCCTATCTCAGAGACACACCCCTATCTCAGAGACACACCCCTATCTCAGAGACACACCCCTATCTCAGAGACACATCCCTATCTCAGAGACCCACCCCTATCTCAGAGACACACCCCTATCTCAGAGACACACCCCTATCTCAGAGACCCACCCCTATCTCAGAGACCCACCCCTATCTCAGAGACACACCCCTATCTCAGAGACACACCCCTATCTCAGAGACACACCCCTATCTCAGAGACACACCCCTATCTCAGAGACACACCCCTATCTCAGAGACACACCCCTATCTCAGAGACCCACCCCTATCTCAGAGACTCACCCTTATCTCAGAGACACACCCCTAACTCAGAGACACACCCCTATCTCAGAGACCCACCCCTATCTCAGAGACCCACCCCTATCTCAGAGACACACCCCTATCTCAGAGACACACCCCTATCTCAGAGACACATCCCTATCTCAGAGACACACCCCTATCTCAGAGACACACCCCTATCTCAGAGACACACCCCTATCTCAGAGACACACCCCTATCTCAGAGACCCACCCCTATCTCAGAGACCCACCCCTATCTCAGAGACACACCCCTATCTCAGAGACACACCCCTATCTCAGAGACACACCCCTATCTCAGAGACACACCCCTATCTCAGAGACACACCCCTATCTCAGAGACACACCCCTATCTCAGAGACACACCCCTATCTCAGAGACACACCCCTATCTCAGAGACCCACCCCTATCTCAGAGACCCACCCCTATCTCAGAGACTCACCCCTATCTCAGAGACACACCCCTAACTCAGAGACACACCCCTATCTCAGAGACCCACCCCTATCTCAGAGACCCACCCCTATCTCAGAGACACACCCCTATCTCAGAGACACACCCCTATCTCAGAGACCCACCCCTATCTCAGAGACACACCCCTATCTCCAGTTCCTGCACTGCTTTCCGCCACATTTCCTGAAATTGCATCATTTAGTTCCCCTCCGTCGCCCCCACGCTCTTTCAGTAGTTAGATAATGAAGCATATTATTTTTTTCATCGTCTTAACGATGGAAGATTGGTTGGTTTCCAATTTAACTATCCAATATTTAAAGATAACCGATGAGAAGAATATGGTCCAACCGATGGGGTATCTAACTGCAGCCTACTATGTTACGTCTTGAAATATGCAGACAGACGGATTCAATTAAGTGAAAAATGATTCCTTAGTCGTTCATTTCTCAAAATCTAAAGGCAGAACCTAGATTTGAGCCCCCCAGTTAAGGCACCCCCCCAGTTAAGGCACCCCCCCCCCCAGTTAAGGCACCCCCCAGTTAAGGCACCCCCCCCCCCCCCCCCAGTTAAGGCACCCCCCCCAGTTAAGGCATCCCCCCCCCCCAGTTAAGGCATCCCCCCCCAGTTAAGGCACCCCCCCCCAGTTAAGGCACCCCCCTCCCCCAGTTAAGGCACCCCCCCCAGTTAAGGCATCCCCCCCAGTTAAGGCATCCCCCCAGTTAAGGCATCCCCCCAGTTAAGGCACCTCCGCACCTCTCTGATTCAGAAGGGTTGGGTTAAATGTGGGAGACACATGCTAGTGTGCTAGAACATGTTCTTACTACAACCTCGTGACAAACTGACCCGTTTGAATTTGTCAAAAACGACTTTACATCAAAGGAGTGCCTTTGATTTGACGGCCTTGCACATGTGCAGTTCAGCGCTAGACGACCGTCAGACCAGATGACGTTTTCTGTGCACGAGTTAAGCTAGCTAACGTTGCCATGACATCGCCTAGAAGCGCGATCGGGGATTTCTATTGGAGAAGCAGTTTCTGCGTATCTTCATACTGTAATGTCTTTGGTAACACGGTGGAGAATCGTGCTTCAGCTTTTACTTTCGGTTTCATCCAACAGTTTTAAACATCTGTAAAAAAAACTATATTGTTTGTTATTGAAACTATATGTCCCAGTGATTTAGATGGTAAAATGATTCCATACACTAGTTTTCTCACAAACTGAAATTGAGTGAACTGTGTAGAATTTTTTAGCAACCAGGAAATGACAACGACTAGATAAAATAAAGTCAAAACTGTATTCCCTTTTTGACAATAGAAGCCGGGCCTGGCGGGAGAAATCCATTTCACAGCCAATCACAACACTGGGCGGGAGAAATCCATTTCACAGCCAATCACAACACTGGGCGGGAGAAATCCATTTCACAGCCAATCACAACACTGGGCGGGAGAAATCCATTTCACAGCCAATCACAACACGGGCGGGGTAAGTGATATGGTGAAACATCATTCCACTGTTAATGCAGATACATTATGGATGCATTGTGGAGTGCCTGGACACAGCCCTTAGCCGTGGTATATTGGCCACATAACACAAACCCCAGAGGTGCCTTATTGCAATTATAAACTGGGTAGCAACGTAATTAGAGCAGTAAAAATACATGTTTTGTCATTTTGTAAACGTTCTGATATACCACGGCTGTCAGCCAATCAGCATTCAGGGCTGGAAAACACCCAGGTTATAACATGCATTAAATGAACATAGAGTAGTCAACAACATTAAAGGACAGAAACAAGGGTTAGACAAATCAATAGTGTACTGGAGGTGCAGGGAGAAAACTGGCCACACACATACATCAACATCTGACACATTTACTAAGATCCTATATTTCACAAGATGTATCACATCAAATGTACGTAAACACTACGAGGGAGTATTGATTAAAAGGGTAAAGACACTCATTAGAATGAAAATAGGATGCAGCAACTAGGAAGTGGCAGCATCTTGTATGAATGACGTGTTGCTGGAAATGCACTCATCTGATCACCAGCTACTTCAAGAAGTTTTTGTGGGAGAAGAACATAACGATGGATGTGGATAATTGGCCCGGGTCCAAATCCCTTTAATACCACACATTGTTGTTTCTTCAGGTTCAATCTGGTTGTTCTGCCCCTGAGCAAGGCCCCCCCCCCCCAGTTAAGGCACCCCCCCCCAGTTAAGGCACCCCCCCCCCCCCCCCCCAGTTAAGGCACCCCCCCCAGTTAAGGCACCCCCCCCAGTTAAGGCACCCCCCCCCAGTTAAGGCATCCCCCCCCAGTTAAGGCATCCCCCCCCAGTTAAGGCATCCCCCCAGTTAAGGCATCCCCCCATCCCCCAGTTAAGGCATCCCCCCCCCACAGTTAAGGCATCCCCCCCAGTTAAGGCATCCCCCCAGTTAAGGCATCCCCCCCAGTTAAGGCATCCCCCCAGTTAAGGCACCCCCCCAGTTAAGGCATCCCCCCAGTTAAGGCACCCCCCCAGTTAAGGCATCTCCCCCTGTTAAGGCACCCCCCCCCCCCAGTTAAGGCATCCCCCCCAGTTAAGGCATCCCCCCAGTTAAGGCATCCCCCCAGTTAAGGCACCCCCCCAGTTAAGGCATCTCCCCCAGTTAAGGCACCCCCCCCCCCAGTTAAGGCATCCCCCCCAGTTAAGGCACCCCCCAGTTAAGGCATCCCCCCCCAGTTAAGGCATCCCCCCCCAGTTAAGGCATCCCCCCCCAGTTAAGGCATCCCCCCAGTTAAGGCACCCCCCCCCCCAGTTAAGGCATCCCCCCCCCAGTTAAGGCACCCCCCCAGTTAAGGCATCCCCCCCCCCCAGTTAAGGCACCCCCCCGGTTAAGGCATCCCCCCCAGTTAAGGCACCTCCGCACCTCTCTGATTCAGAAGGGTTGGGTTAAATGTGGAAGACACATGCTAGTGTGCTAGTGGGCTAGTGTGCTAGTGTGCTAGTGTGCTAGTGTGCTAGTGAGCTAGTGTGCTAGTGAGCTGGTGTGCTAGTGAGCTAGTGTGCTAGTGAGCTAGTGAGCTAGTGAGCAAGTAAGCTGGTGTACTAGTGAGCTAGTGAGCGAGTGTGCTAGTGTGCTAGTGAGCTAGTGTGCTAGTGTGCTAGTGAGCTAGTGTGCTAGTGAGCTAGTGAGCTAGTGAGCAAGTAAGCTGGTGTACTAGTGAGCTAGTGAGCGAGTGTGCTAGTGTGCTAGTGAGCTAGTGTGCTAGTGAGCTAGTGTGCTAGTGAGCTAGTGAGCTAGTGTGCTAGTGTGCTAGTGAGCTAGTGAGCTAGTGTGCTAGTGTGCTAGTGAGCTAGTGTGCTAGTGAGCTAGTGTGCTAGTGTGCTAGTGTGCTAGTGAGGTAGTGTGCTAGTGAGCTAGTGAGCTAGTGTGCTAGTGAGCTAGTGTGTTAGTGAGCTAGTGTGCTAGTGTGTTAGTGAGCTAGTGTGCTAGTGAGCTAGTGTGCTAGTGAGCTAGTGTGCTAGTGTGCTAGTGTGTTAGTGTGCTAGTGAGCTAGTGTGCTAGTGTGTTAGTGTGCTAGTGAGCTAGTGAGCTAGTGAGCTAGTGTGTTAGTGTGCTAGTGAGCTAGTGAGCTAGTGAGCTAGTGTGCTAGTGAGCTAGTGAGCTAGTGAGCTAGTGTGTTAGTGTGCTAGTGTGCTAGTGAGCTAGTGAGCTAGTGAGCTAGTGTGCTAGTGAGCTAGTGAGCTAGTGAGCTAGTGTGTTAGTGTGCATATTAGAACTGTCTGTGTCTCAAATGGCACCCTAGTCCCTATTTTGCACAATCGTGGGAGGTCCTCATCAAAACTCTCGCACAATGCCATGTCTTCACCGCTTCAGCGCTTCAGCCTTTGACCCCTTTCTCTAACCACCAAAGAAGAAGAAGATAAAGGAAGTAAGAAAACACTGGAAGAAGAAGAAGTCTATTTCTACTGAAGAAGTCAACGAATAGTAGGACCTGTTCTGCATAGAGAAATAGACTATTTCCCCCCGACACCAATTAGTGATGCAGGGAACCAAAATAAAACTGACAACAAAGGAAAAAGATCTAAACCAATCTCTGAGATATTCCCCTGATTACCAGCAGCTAGAAAGAATAATGACTCTCAGGTAGAGAGGAGACAGAGATCAGACGCCAATCTCACGCCAGCAGGCAGTACTCCAATTGGAGAAGAGAGAACTAGATAGAACAGGCAGTACTCCAATTGGAGAAGAGAGAACTAGATAGAACAGGCAGTACTCCAATTGGAGAAGTGAGAACTAGATAGAACAGGCAGTACTCCAATTGGAGAAGAGAGAACTAGATAGAACAGGCAGTACTCCAATTGGAGAAGAGAGAACTAGATAGAACAGGCAGTACTCCAATTGGAGAAGAGAGAACTAGATAGCACAGGCAGTACTCCAATTGGAGAAGAGAGAACTAGATAGAACAGGCAGTACTCCAATTGGAGAAGAGAGAACTAGATAGCACAGGCAGTCATTAGAGAGAGAGAGAGAGAGAGAGAGAGAGAGAGAGAGAGAGAGAGAGAGAGAGAGAGAGAGAGAGAGAGAGAGAGAGAGAGAGAGAGAGAGAGAGAGAGAGAGAGAGAGAGAGAGAGAGAGAGAGAGAGAGAGAGAGAGAGAGCTCTTGGAGCGTTCACAGTCTGTCTAAATGACACCCCTATCAGATCACAGAAAAATCACACTCTACTTGAACAGAGCTATGCTCAATCATGAGGCATCAAAGCTAAAGGAACTGAATAATATTAAGTAATGCTATAGGTGGAAGGAAAGTAGTGTGGAAATCTGACACAAAACCATTAGGCAACAACAAATTCAATCCCTTCTAGACAATTTCCTCGTCAAAAGGTGTAAACGTGGCCTCAGAAAACCTAAACAGTATATTTGACCGATCGGCTTCCCTATCAAATCACTTCCCTATCAAATCACTTCCCTATCAAATCACTTCCCTATCAAACCACATCCCTATCAAACCACTTCCCTATCAAACCACTTCCCTATCAAATCACTTCCCTATCAAACCACTTCCCTATCAAACCACTTCCCTATCAAACCACTTCCCTATCAAATCACTTCCCTATCAAACCACTTCCCTATCAAACCACTTCCCTATCAAACCACTTCCCTATCAAATCACTTCCCTATCAAATCACTTCCTATCAAACCACTTCCCTATCAAATCACTTCCCTATCAAACCACTGCCCTATCAAATCACTTCCCTATCAAACCACTTCCCTATCAAATCACTTCCCTATCAAATCACTTCCCTATCAAATCTAAACATTTCAAGCAGACAACTTCAGAAAATTAACAACAATTAACAAATGGTTTGATGAAGAACGCAAAAAGCAAAATAATTAATTGAGAAACCTTTCCAACCAAAAACATAGAGACCTATAAAACCTGAGTCTACACCTTCACTATGGTGAATCACTAAAACAATACAGAAATATACTACGGAAAAAGAAGTAACAGCACGTCAGAAATCAGCTCAATGTCATGGAAGAATCCATAGACTCTAACCACTTCTGGGAAAATTGGAAAACTCTAAACAAATAACAAAAAAAATAGTTATCTATCCAAAATGGAGATGTATGGATAAACCACTTCTCCAATCATTTTGTCTCTATAACAAAGAACAAACAGCAAAAACATATACATGATCAAATACACAGCTTAGAATCAACTATTAAAGACGACCAGAACCCACTGGATTCTCCAATTACCTTGAATGAACTACAGGACAAAATACAAACCCTCCAACCCAAAAAGGACTGTGGTGTTGATGGTCTCCTAAACAAATTCCAATTGGTGACACTTAAACTCTTCAACATCATCCTCAGCTCTGGCATCTTCCCCAATATTTGGAACCAGGGACTGATCACCCCAATCCACAAAAGTGGGGACACATTTGACCCCAATAACTATCAGGGGATAAGCGTCAGCAGCATCCCGTACGACAGACCACGTATTCACCCTGCACGCCCTGCAAACAAACCAAAACAAAGGCAAAGTTTTCTCATGCTGTGTTGATTTTAAAAAAAGCTTTAGACTCAATTTGTCAGGAGGGTCTGTTATACAAACGGATGGAAAGTGGTGTTGGGGGAAACATACGACATTATAAAATCAATGAACACTAACAACAAGTGTACGGTTAAAATGATTAAAATTGGCAAAAAACTGAGCTGCACTTCCTAACCTCCTGCCAAATGTATGACCATATTAGAGACACATGTCTCCCTCAGATTACACAGACCCACAAAGAATCTGAAAATAAAATCAATTTTGATAAACTCCCATATCTACAGTGTTCCATCACAGCAGCAAGATTTATGACCTTTTGCCACAAGGGCAAGCAGTGAAGAACAAACACCATTGTAAATACAACCCATATTTATGTTTATTTATTTTCCCTTTTGTACTTTTACTATTTGCACATTGTTACACTGTATATAGACATAATATGACATTTGAAATGTCTTTATTCTTTTGGAACTTCTGTGAGTGTAATGTGTAATGTTTACAGTTAATTTTTATTGTTTATTTCACTTTTGTTTATTATCTATTTCACTTGCTTAATAAAGACCCTTAACTTGAAATTGAGAGAGTGAGACTCTGCCTCCTCTGAGGACACTCCCTCCTCTGAGGACACTCCCTCCTCTGAGGACACTCCCTCCTCTGAGGACACTCCCTCCTCTGAGGACACTCCCTCCTCTGAGGACACTCCCTCTCTCTACCTCCACAATACCTCCTCTGAGGACACTCCCTCCTCTCTCTACCTCCACAGTCCCTCCTCTGAGGACACTCCCTCCTCTGAGGACACTCCCTCCTCTGAGGACACTCCCTCCTCTGAGGACACTCCCTCCTCTCTCTACCTCCACAATACCTCCTCTGAGGACACTCCCTCCTCTCTCTACCTCCACACTCCCTCCTCTGAGGACACTCCCTTCTCTCTCTACCTCCACACTCCCTCCTCTGAGGACACTCCCTCCTCTCTCTACCTCCACACTCCCTCCTCTGAGGACACTCCCTTCTCTCTCTACCTCCACACTCCCTCCTCTGAGGACACTCCCTCCTCTCTCTACCTCCACACTCCCTCCTCTGAGGACACTCCCTTCTCTCTCTACCTCCACACTCCCTCCTCTGAGGACACTCCCTCCTCTCTCTACCTCCACACTCCCTCCTCTCTCTACCTCCATACTCCCTCCTCTGAGGAAACTCCCTTCTCTCTCTACCTCCACGCTCCCTCCTCTGAGGACACTCCCTTCTCTCTCTACCTCCACACTCCCTCCTCTGAGGACACTCCCTCCTCTGAGGACACTCCCTCCTCTCTCTACCTCCACACTCCCTCCTCTGAGGACACTCCCTCCTCTCTCTACCTCCACACTACCTCCTCTGAGGACACTCCCTCCTCTCTCTATCTCCACACTACCTCCTCTGAGGACACTCCTTCCTCTGAGGACACTCCCTCCTCTCTCTACCTCCACACTACCTCCTCTGAGGACACTCCCTCCTCTGAGGACACTCCCTCCTCTCTCTACCTCCACACTACCTCCTCTGAGGACACTCCCTCCTCTCTCTATCTCCACACTCCCTCCTCTGAGGACACTCCCTCCTCTGAGGACACTACCTCCTCTGAGGACACTACCTCCTCTCTCTACCTCCACACTACCGCCTCTGAGGACACTCCCTCTTCTGAGGACACTCCCTCCTCTCTCTACCTCCACACTACCGCCTCTGAGGACACTACCTCCTCTGAGGACACTCCCTCCTCTGAGGACACTCCCTCCTCTGAGGACTCTCCCTCCTCTGAGGACTCTCCCTCCTCTGAGGACACTCCCTCCTCTGAGGACACTCCCTCCTCTCTCTACCTCCACAATACCTCCTCTGAGGATACTAACCACTGCTGGAGCAAGACTCACTAACCACTGACCACTGCTGGAGCAAGACTCATTAACCACTGCTGGAGCAAGACCCACTAACCACTGCTGGAGCAAGACCCACTAACCACTGCTGGAGCAAGACCCACTAACCACTGACTACTGCTGGAGCAAGACTCACTAACCACTGACTACTGCTGGAGCAAGACTCACTAACCACTGCTGGAGCAAGACTCACTAACCACTGACTACTGCTGGAGCAAGACTCACTAACCACTGCTGGAGCAAGACTCACTAACCGCTGCTGGAGCAAGACTCACTAACCCCTGCTGGAGCAAGACTCACTAACCACTGACTACTGCTGGAGCAAGACTCACTAACCGCTGCTGGAGCAAGACTCACTAACCACTGCTGGAGCAAGACTCACTAACCACTGACTACTGCTGGAGCAAGACTCACTAACCACTGCTGGAGCAAGACCCACTAACCACTAACTACTGCTGGAGCAAGACTCACTAACCACTGACTACTGCTGGAGCAAGACTCACTAACCACTGACTACTGCTGGAGCAAGACTCACTAACCACTGCTAGAGCAAGACTCACTAACCACTGACTACTGCTGGAGCAAGACTCACTAACCACTGACTACTGCTGGAGCAAGACTCACTAACCACTGCTGGAGCAAGACTCACTAACCACTGACTACTGCTGGAGCAAGACTCACTAACCACTGCTGGAGCAAGACCCACTAAACACTGACTACTGCTGGAGCAAGACTCACTAACCACTGACTACTGCTGGAGCAAGACTCACTAACCACTAACCACTGCTGGAGCAAGACTCACTAACCACTGCTGGAGCAAGACTCACTAACCACTGCTGGAGCAAGACTCACTAACCACTGACTACTGCTGGAGCAAGACTCACTAACCACTGACTACTGCTGGAGCAATACTCACTAACCACTAACCACTGCTGGAGCAAGACTCACTAACCACTGACCACTACTGGAGCAAGACTCACTAACCACTGACTATTGCTGGAGCAAGACTCACTAACCACTGCTGGAGCAAGACCCACTAACCACTGCTGGAGCAAGACTCACTAACCACTGACCACTGCTGGAGCAAGACTCACTAACCACTGCTGGAGCAAGACTCACTAACCACTGCTGGAGCAAGACTCACTAACCACTGCTGGAGCAAGACTCACTAACCACTGACCACTGCTGGAGCAAGACCCACTAACCACTGACTACTGCTGGAGCAAGACTCACTAACCACTGCTGGAGCAAGACTCACTAACCACTGCTGGAGCAAGACTCACTAACCACTGACCACTGCTGGAGCAAGAATCACTAACCACTGACTACGCTGGAGCAAGACTCACTAACCACTGCTGGAGCAAGACTCACTAACCACTGACTACTGCTGGAGCAAGACTCACTAACCACTGCTGGAGCAAGACTCACTAACCACTGCTGGAGCAAGACTCACTAACCATTGCTGGAGCAAGACTCACTAACCACTGACTACGCTGGAGCAAGACTCACTAACCACTGCTGGCGCAAGACCCACTAACCACTGACCACTGCTGGAGCAAGACCCACTAACCACTGACCACTGCTGGAGCAAGACTCACTAACCACTGACTACTGCTGGAGCAAGACTCACTAACCACTGACTACTGCTGGAGCAAGACTCACTAACCACTGCTGGAGCAAGACCCACTAACCACTAACTACTGCTGGAGCAAGACTCACTAACCACTGACTACTGCTGGAGCAAGACTCACTAACCACTGACTACTGCTGGAGCAAGACTCACTAACCACTGCTAGAGCAAGACTCACTAACCACTGACTACTGCTGGAGCAAGACTCACTAACCACTGACTACTGCTGGAGCAAGACTCACTAACCACTGCTGGAGCAAGACTCACTAACCACTGACTACTGCTGGAGCAAGACTCACTAACCACTGCTGGAGCAAGACCCACTAACCACTGACTACTGCTGGAGCAAGACTCACTAACCACTGACTACTGCTGGAGCAAGACTCACTAACCACTAACCACTGCTGGAGCAAGACTCACTAACCACTGCTGGAGCAAGACTCACTAACCACTGCTGGAGCAAGACTCACTAACCACTGACTACTGCTGGAGCAAGACTCACTAACCACTGACTACTGCTGGAGCAATACTCACTAACCACTAACCACTGCTGGAGCAAGACTCACTAACCACTGACCACTACTGGAGCAAGACTCACTAACCACTGACTATTGCTGGAGCAAGACTCACTAACCACTGCTGGAGCAAGACCCACTAACCACTGCTGGAGCAAGACTCACTAACCACTGACCACTGCTGGAGCAAGACTCACTAACCACTGCTGGAGCAAGACTCACTAACCACTGCTGGAGCAAGACTCACTAACCACTGCTGGAGCAAGACTCACTAACCACTGACCACTGCTGGAGCAAGACCCACTAACCACTGACTACTGCTGGAGCAAGACTCACTAACCACTGCTGGAGCAAGACTCACTAACCACTGCTGGAGCAAGACTCACTAACCACTGACCACTGCTGGAGCAAGAATCACTAACCACTGACTACGCTGGAGCAAGACTCACTAACCACTGCTGGAGCAAGACTCACTAACCACTGACTACTGCTGGAGCAAGACTCACTAACCACTGCTGGAGCAAGACTCACTAACCACTGCTGGAGCAAGACTCACTAACCATTGCTGGAGCAAGACTCACTAACCACTGACTACGCTGGAGCAAGACTCACTAACCACTGCTGGCGCAAGACCCACTAACCACTGACCACTGCTGGAGCAAGACCCACTAACCACTGACCACTGCTGGAGCAAGACTCACTAACCACTGACTACTGCTGGAGCAAGACTCACTAACCACTGACCACTGCTGGAGCAAGACTCACTAACCACTGACTACTGCTGGAGCAAGACTCACTAACCATTGCTGGAGCAAGACTCACTAACCACTGACTACTGCTGGAGCAAGACTCACTAACCACTGCTGGAGCAAGACTCACTAACCACTGCTGGAGCAAGACTCACTAACCACTGACCACTGCTGGAGCAAGACCCACTAACCACTGACTACTGCTGGAGCAAGACTCACTAACCACTGCTGGAGCAAGACTCACTAACCACTGCTGGAGCAAGACTCACTAACCACTGACCACTGCTGGAGCAAGAATCACTAACCACTGACTACGCTGGAGCAAGACTCACTGACCACTGCTGGAGCAAGACTCACTAACCACTGACTACTGCTGGAGCAAGACTCACTAACCACTGCTGGAGCAAGACTCACTAACCACTGCTGGAGCAAGACTCACTAACCATTGCTGGAGCAAGACTCACTAACCACTGACTACGCTGGAGCAAGACTCACTAACCACTGCTGGCGCAAGACCCACTAACCACTGACCACTGCTGGAGCAAGACCCACTAACCACTGACCACTGCTGGAGCAAGACTCACTAACCACTGACTACTGCTGGAGCAAGACTCACTAACCACTGACCACTGCTGGAGCAAGACTCACTAACCACTGACTACTGCTGGAGCAAGACTCACTAACCATTGCTGGAGCAAGACTCACTAACCACTGACTACTGCTGGAGCAAGACTCACTAACCACTGCTGGAGCAAGACTCACTAACCACTGCTGGAGCAAGACTCACTAACCACTGACCACTGCTGGAGCAAGAATCACTAACCACTGACTACGCTGGAGCAAGACTCACTAACCACTGCTGGAGCAAGACTCACTAACCACTGACTACTGCTGGAGCAAGACTCACTAACCACTGCTGGAGCAAGACTCACTAACCACTGCTGGAGCAAGACTCACTAACCATTGCTGGAGCAAGACTCACTAACCACTGACTACGCTGGAGCAAGACTCACTAACCACTGCTGGCGCAAGACCCACTAACCACTGACCACTGCTGGAGCAAGACCCACTAACCACTGACCACTGCTGGAGCAAGACTCACTAACCACTGACTACTGCTGGAGCAAGACTCACTAACCACTGACTACTGCTGGAGCAAGACTCAGTAACCACTGCTGGAGCAAGACCCACTAACCACTAACTACTGCTGGAGCAAGACTCACTAACCACTGACTACTGCTGGAGCAAGACTCACTAACCACTGACTACTGCTGGAGCAAGACTCACTAACCACTGCTAGAGCAAGACTCACTAACCACTGACTACTGCTGGAGCAAGACTCACTAACCACTGACTACTGCTGGAGCAAGACTCACTAACCACTGCTGGAGCAAGACTCACTAACCACTGACTACTGCTGGAGCAAGACTCACTAACCACTGCTGGAGCAAGACCCACTAACCACTGACTACTGCTGGAGCAAGACTCACTAACCACTGACTACTGCTGGAGCAAGACTCACTAACCACTAACCACTGCTGGAGCAAGACTCACTAACCACTGCTGGAGCAAGACTCACTAACCACTGCTGGAGCAAGACTCACTAACCACTGACTACTGCTGGAGCAAGACTCACTAACCACTGACTACTGCTGGAGCAATACTCACTAACCACTAACCACTGCTGGAGCAAGACTCACTAACCACTGACCACTACTGGAGCAAGACTCACTAACCACTGACTATTGCTGGAGCAAGACTCACTAACCACTGCTGGAGCAAGACCCACTAACCACTGCTGGAGCAAGACTCACTAACCACTGACCACTGCTGGAGCAAGACTCACTAACCACTGCTGGAGCAAGACTCACTAACCACTGCTGGAGCAAGACTCACTAACCACTGCTGGAGCAAGACTCACTAACCACTGACCACTGCTGGAGCAAGACCCACTAACCACTGACTACTGCTGGAGCAAGACTCACTAACCACTGCTGGAGCAAGACTCACTAACCACTGCTGGAGCAAGACTCACTAACCACTGACCACTGCTGGAGCAAGAATCACTAACCACTGACTACGCTGGAGCAAGACTCACTAACCACTGCTGGAGCAAGACTCACTAACCACTGACTACTGCTGGAGCAAGACTCACTAACCACTGCTGGAGCAAGACTCACTAACCACTGCTGGAGCAAGACTCACTAACCATTGCTGGAGCAAGACTCACTAACCACTGACTACGCTGGAGCAAGACTCACTAATCACTGCTGGCGCAAGACCCACTAACCACTGACCACTGCTGGAGCAAGACCCACTAACCACTGACCACTGCTGGAGCAAGACTCACTAACCACTGACTACTGCTGGAGCAAGACTCACTAACCACTGACCACTGCTGGAGCAAGACTCACTAACCACTGACTACTGCTGGAGCAAGACTCACTAACCATTGCTGGAGCAAGACTCACTAACCACTGACTACTGCTGGAGCAAGACTCACTAACCACTGCTGGAGCAAGACCCACTAACCACTAACTACTGCTGGAGCAAGACTCACTAACCACTGACTACTGCTGGAGCAAGACTCACTAACCACTGGAGCAAGACTCACTAACCACTGCTGGAGCAAGACTCACTAACCACTGACTACTGCTGGAGCAAGACTCACTAACCACTGCTGGAGCAAGACCCACTAACCACTAACTACTGCTGGAGCAAGACTCACTAACCACTGACTACTGCTGGAGCAAGACTCACTAACCACTGACTACTGCTGGAGCAAGACTCACTAACCACTGCTAGAGCAAGACTCACTAACCACTGACTACTGCTGAGCAAGACTCACTAACCACTGACTACTGCTGGAGCAAGACTCACTAACCACTGCTGGAGCAAGACTCACTAACCACTGACTACTGCTGGAGCAAGACTCACTAACCACTGCTGGAGCAAGACCCACTAAACACTGACTACTGCTGGAGCAAGACTCACTAACCACTGACTACTGCTGGAGCAAGACTCACTAACCACTGCCACTGCTGGAGCAAGACTCACTAACCACTGCTGGAGCAAGACTCACTAACCACTGCTGGAGCAAGACTCACTAACCACTGACTACTGCTGGAGCAAGACTCACTAACCACTGACTACTGCTGGAGCAATACTCACTAACCACTAACCACTGCTGGAGCAAGACTCACTAACCACTGACCACTACTGGAGCAAGACTCACTAACCACTGACTATTGCTGGAGCAAGACTCACTAACCACTGCTGGAGCAAGACCCACTAACCACTGCTGGAGCAAGACTCACTAACCACTGACCACTGCTGGAGCAAGACTCACTAACCACTGCTGGAGCAAGACTCACTAACCACTGCTGGAGCAAGACTCACTAACCACTGCTGGAGCAAGACTCACTAACCACTGACCACTGCTGGAGCAAGACCCACTAACCACTGACTACTGCTGGAGCAAGACTCACTAACCACTGCTGGAGCAAGACTCACTAACCACTGCTGGAGCAAGACTCACTAACCACTGACCACTGCTGGAGCAAGAATCACTAACCACTGACTACGCTGGAGCAAGACTCACTAACCACTGCTGGAGCAAGACTCACTAACCACTGACTACTGCTGGAGCAAGACTCACTAACCACTGCTGGAGCAAGACTCACTAACCACTGCTGGAGCAAGACTCACTAACCATTGCTGGAGCAAGACTCACTAACCACTGACTACGCTGGAGCAAGACTCACTAACCACTGCTGGCGCAAGACCCACTAACCACTGACCACTGCTGGAGCAAGACCCACTAACCACTGACCACTGCTGGAGCAAGACTCACTAACCACTGACTACTGCTGGAGCAAGACTCACTAACCACTGACTACTGCTGGAGCAAGACTCACTAACCACTGCTGGAGCAAGACCCACTAACCACTAACTACTGCTGGAGCAAGACTCACTAACCACTGACTACTGCTGGAGCAAGACTCACTAACCACTGACTACTGCTGGAGCAAGACTCACTAACCACTGCTAGAGCAAGACTCACTAACCACTGACTACTGCTGGAGCAAGACTCACTAACCACTGACTACTGCTGGAGCAAGACTCACTAACCACTGCTGGAGCAAGACTCACTAACCACTGACTACTGCTGGAGCAAGACTCACTAACCACTGCTGGAGCAAGACCCACTAACCACTGACTACTGCTGGAGCAAGACTCACTAACCACTGACTACTGCTGGAGCAAGACTCACTAACCACTAACCACTGCTGGAGCAAGACTCACTAACCACTGCTGGAGCAAGACTCACTAACCACTGCTGGAGCAAGACTCACTAACCACTGACTACTGCTGGAGCAAGACTCACTAACCACTGACTACTGCTGGAGCAATACTCACTAACCACTAACCACTGCTGGAGCAAGACTCACTAACCACTGACCACTACTGGAGCAAGACTCACTAACCACTGACTATTGCTGGAGCAAGACTCACTAACCACTGCTGGAGCAAGACCCACTAACCACTGCTGGAGCAAGACTCACTAACCACTGACCACTGCTGGAGCAAGACTCACTAACCACTGCTGGAGCAAGACTCACTAACCACTGCTGGAGCAAGACTCACTAACCACTGCTGGAGCAAGACTCACTAACCACTGACCACTGCTGGAGCAAGACCCACTAACCACTGACTACTGCTGGAGCAAGACTCACTAACCACTGCTGGAGCAAGACTCACTAACCACTGCTGGAGCAAGACTCACTAACCACTGACCACTGCTGGAGCAAGAATCACTAACCACTGACTACGCTGGAGCAAGACTCACTAACCACTGCTGGAGCAAGACTCACTAACCACTGACTACTGCTGGAGCAAGACTCACTAACCACTGCTGGAGCAAGACTCACTAACCACTGCTGGAGCAAGACTCACTAACCATTGCTGGAGCAAGACTCACTAACCACTGACTACGCTGGAGCAAGACTCACTAACCACTGCTGGCGCAAGACCCACTAACCACTGACCACTGCTGGAGCAAGACCCACTAACCACTGACCACTGCTGGAGCAAGACTCACTAACCACTGACTACTGCTGGAGCAAGACTCACTAACCACTGACCACTGCTGGAGCAAGACTCACTAACCACTGACTACTGCTGGAGCAAGACTCACTAACCATTGCTGGAGCAAGACTCACTAACCACTGACTACTGCTGGAGCAAGACTCACTAACCACTGCTGGAGCAAGACTCACTAACCACTGCTGGAGCAAGACTCACTAACCACTGACCACTGCTGGAGCAAGACCCACTAACCACTGACTACTGCTGGAGCAAGACTCACTAACCACTGCTGGAGCAAGACTCACTAACCACTGCTGGAGCAAGACTCACTAACCACTGACCACTGCTGGAGCAAGAATCACTAACCACTGACTACGCTGGAGCAAGACTCACTGACCACTGCTGGAGCAAGACTCACTAACCACTGACTACTGCTGGAGCAAGACTCACTAACCACTGCTGGAGCAAGACTCACTAACCACTGCTGGAGCAAGACTCACTAACCATTGCTGGAGCAAGACTCACTAACCACTGACTACGCTGGAGCAAGACTCACTAACCACTGCTGGCGCAAGACCCACTAACCACTGACCACTGCTGGAGCAAGACCCACTAACCACTGACCACTGCTGGAGCAAGACTCACTAACCACTGACTACTGCTGGAGCAAGACTCACTAACCACTGACCACTGCTGGAGCAAGACTCACTAACCACTGACTACTGCTGGAGCAAGACTCACTAACCATTGCTGGAGCAAGACTCACTAACCACTGACTACTGCTGGAGCAAGACTCACTAACCACTGCTGGAGCAAGACTCACTAACCACTGCTGGAGCAAGACTCACTAACCACTGACCACTGCTGGAGCAAGAATCACTAACCACTGACTACGCTGGAGCAAGACTCACTAACCACTGCTGGAGCAAGACTCACTAACCACTGACTACTGCTGGAGCAAGACTCACTAACCACTGCTGGAGCAAGACTCACTAACCACTGCTGGAGCAAGACTCACTAACCATTGCTGGAGCAAGACTCACTAACCACTGACTACGCTGGAGCAAGACTCACTAACCACTGCTGGCGCAAGACCCACTAACCACTGACCACTGCTGGAGCAAGACCCACTAACCACTGACCACTGCTGGAGCAAGACTCACTAACCACTGACTACTGCTGGAGCAAGACTCACTAACCACTGACTACTGCTGGAGCAAGACTCAGTAACCACTGCTGGAGCAAGACCCACTAACCACTAACTACTGCTGGAGCAAGACTCACTAACCACTGACTACTGCTGGAGCAAGACTCACTAACCACTGACTACTGCTGGAGCAAGACTCACTAACCACTGCTAGAGCAAGACTCACTAACCACTGACTACTGCTGGAGCAAGACTCACTAACCACTGACTACTGCTGGAGCAAGACTCACTAACCACTGCTGGAGCAAGACTCACTAACCACTGACTACTGCTGGAGCAAGACTCACTAACCACTGCTGGAGCAAGACCCACTAACCACTGACTACTGCTGGAGCAAGACTCACTAACCACTGACTACTGCTGGAGCAAGACTCACTAACCACTAACCACTGCTGGAGCAAGACTCACTAACCACTGCTGGAGCAAGACTCACTAACCACTGCTGGAGCAAGACTCACTAACCACTGACTACTGCTGGAGCAAGACTCACTAACCACTGACTACTGCTGGAGCAATACTCACTAACCACTAACCACTGCTGGAGCAAGACTCACTAACCACTGACCACTACTGGAGCAAGACTCACTAACCACTGACTATTGCTGGAGCAAGACTCACTAACCACTGCTGGAGCAAGACCCACTAACCACTGCTGGAGCAAGACTCACTAACCACTGACCACTGCTGGAGCAAGACTCACTAACCACTGCTGGAGCAAGACTCACTAACCACTGCTGGAGCAAGACTCACTAACCACTGCTGGAGCAAGACTCACTAACCACTGACCACTGCTGGAGCAAGACCCACTAACCACTGACTACTGCTGGAGCAAGACTCACTAACCACTGCTGGAGCAAGACTCACTAACCACTGCTGGAGCAAGACTCACTAACCACTGACCACTGCTGGAGCAAGAATCACTAACCACTGACTACGCTGGAGCAAGACTCACTAACCACTGCTGGAGCAAGACTCACTAACCACTGACTACTGCTGGAGCAAGACTCACTAACCACTGCTGGAGCAAGACTCACTAACCACTGCTGGAGCAAGACTCACTAACCATTGCTGGAGCAAGACTCACTAACCACTGACTACGCTGGAGCAAGACTCACTAACCACTGCTGGCGCAAGACCCACTAACCACTGACCACTGCTGGAGCAAGACCCACTAACCACTGACCACTGCTGGAGCAAGACTCACTAACCACTGACTACTGCTGGAGCAAGACTCACTAACCACTGACCACTGCTGGAGCAAGACTCACTAACCACTGACTACTGCTGGAGCAAGACTCACTAACCATTGCTGGAGCAAGACTCACTAACCACTGACTACTGCTGGAGCAAGACTCACTAACCACTGCTGGAGCAAGACTCACTAACCACTGCTGGAGCAAGACTCACTAACCACTGACCACTGCTGGAGCAAGACCCACTAACCACTGACTACTGCTGGAGCAAGACTCACTAACCACTGCTGGAGCAAGACTCACTAACCACTGCTGGAGCAAGACTCACTAACCACTGACCACTGCTGGAGCAAGAATCACTAACCACTGACTACGCTGGAGCAAGACTCACTGACCACTGCTGGAGCAAGACTCACTAACCACTGACTACTGCTGGAGCAAGACTCACTAACCACTGCTGGAGCAAGACTCACTAACCACTGCTGGAGCAAGACTCACTAACCATTGCTGGAGCAAGACTCACTAACCACTGACTACGCTGGAGCAAGACTCACTAACCACTGCTGGCGCAAGACCCACTAACCACTGACCACTGCTGGAGCAAGACCCACTAACCACTGACCACTGCTGGAGCAAGACTCACTAACCACTGACTACTGCTGGAGCAAGACTCACTAACCACTGACCACTGCTGGAGCAAGACTCACTAACCACTGACTACTGCTGGAGCAAGACTCACTAACCATTGCTGGAGCAAGACTCACTAACCACTGACTACTGCTGGAGCAAGACTCACTAACCACTGCTGGAGCAAGACTCACTAACCACTGCTGGAGCAAGACTCACTAACCACTGACCACTGCTGGAGCAAGAATCACTAACCACTGACTACGCTGGAGCAAGACTCACTAACCACTGCTGGAGCAAGACTCACTAACCACTGACTACTGCTGGAGCAAGACTCACTAACCACTGCTGGAGCAAGACTCACTAACCACTGCTGGAGCAAGACTCACTAACCATTGCTGGAGCAAGACTCACTAACCACTGACTACGCTGGAGCAAGACTCACTAACCACTGCTGGCACAAGACCCACTAACCACTGACCACTGCTGGAGCAAGACCCACTAACCACTGACCACTGCTGGAGCAAGACTCACTAACCACTGACTACTGCTGGAGCAAGACTCACTAACCACTGACCACTGCTGGAGCAAGACTCACTAACCACTGACTACTGCTGGAGCAAGACTCACTAACCACTGACCACTGCTGGAGCAAGACTCACTAACCACTGACTACTGCTGGAGCAAGACTCACTAACCATTGCTGGAGCAAGACTCACTAACCACTGACTACTGCTGGAGCAAGACTCACTAACCACTGCTGGAGCAAGACTCACTAACCACTGACCACTGCTGGAGCAAGACTCACTAACCACTGACCACTGCTGGAGCAAGACTCACTAACCACTGCTGGAGCAAGACTCACTAACCACTGCTGGATCAAGACTCACTAACCACTGCTGGAGCAAGACCCACTAACCACTGCTGGAGCAAGACTCACTAACCACTGCTGGAGCAAGACCCACTAACCACTGCTGGAGCAAGACCCACTAACCACTGACTACTGCTGGAGCAAGACCAACTAACCACTGACTACTGCTGGAGCAAGACTCACTAACCACTGCTGGAGAGGAGAATAGAGGAAAGAGAGAGGATGGGGGGAGAAACAGGAAGAGAGAAGGATAGAGTCAGAGGAGAAGAGAGGAAAGAGAGAGGATGGAGGGAGAAACAGGAAGAGAGAAGTATAGAGTCAGAGGAGAAGAGAGGAAAGAGAGAGGATGGAGGGAGAAACAGGAAGAGAGAAGGATAGAGTCAGAGGAGAAGAGAGGAAAGAGAGAGGATGGAGGGAGAAACAGGAAGAGAGAAGGATAGTCAGAGGAGAAAGAAAGAGAGAGGATGGAGGGAGAAACAGGAAGAGAAAAGGATAGAGTCAGAGGAGAAGAGAGGAAAGAGAGGATGGAGGGAGAGACAGGAAGAGAGAAGGATAGAGTCAGAGGAGAAGAGAGGAAAGAGAGAGGATGGAGGGAGAAACAGGAAGAGAGAAGGATAAAGTCAGAGGAGAAGAGAGGAAAGAGAGAGGACGGATGGAGAAACAGGAAGAGAGAAGGATAGAGTCAGAGGAGAAGAGAGGAAAGAGAGAGGATGGAGGGAGAGACAGGAAGAAAGAATGATAGAGTCAGAGGAGAATAGAGGAAAGAGAGAGGATGGAGGGAGAGACAGGAAGAGAGAATGATAGAGTCAGAGGAGAAGAGAGGAAAGAGAGAGGATGGAGGGAGAAACAGGAAGAGAGAAGGATAGAGTCAGAGGAGAAGAGAGGAAAGAGAGAGGACGGAGGGAGAGACAGGAAGAGAGAAGGATAGAGTCAGAGGAGAAGAGAGGAGAAGAGAAAGAAACAGGAAGAGAAATGAAACAGAGAGGACGGTAATAAGATACTGCCAATATGCCAATATGACAAATACTGTTTTCTTCAGGTTGTCTAATAGCTTCAGTACAATGTCTCATCTTTACTCTTCAGCAAGAACAAATATCTCCTTTGAGGGACCTATTGACATGAGCTCTGAATATTTCCCTCGTCTGTGGTGTTGTGTCACAGAGATGTGTATATTACATTGTTATGCCTGTGTCTCTGGCTCCAGTCCAGACAAGTTGTTATTAGATGAGTCTATCTGGCAGCCCCATCTGGTAACCCTGAGTGTGTAATGGCTGTCCTGGTAACCCTGAGCGTGTAATGGCTGTCCTGGTAACCCTGAGCGTGTAATGGCTGTCCTGGTAACCCTGAGCGTGTAATGGCTGTCCTGGTAACCCTGAGCGTGTAATGGCTGTCCTGTTAACCCTGAGCGTGTAATGGCTGTCCTCAGGTTGTCACCACATAAACGAACATCAACACAACATTTTAATTTGTTTCTAGAGTTGTGTATGACTTGCATTTTAATGAAACAACACTCAGAGCAGAGATGATTTCTCAAGTTCAATAGTTCCCGATGACTGAATGGCTGGCTGTTATTGGCCCTTACAGAGAAGGGCTTGACCTCACCCATCAAGATGCCCTCAACAACAGATGCATCACTGCTTTGTTACTCTCTTGGGGCGGCAGGGTAGCCTAGTGGTTAGAGTGTAGGGACGGCAGGTAGCCTAGTGGTTAGAGTGTAGGGACGGCAGGTAGCCTAGTGGTTAGAGTGTAGGGACGGCAGGTAGCCTAGTGGTTAGAGTGTAGGGACGGCAGGTAGCCTAGTGGTTAGAGTGTAGGGACGGCAGGTAGCCTAGTGGTTAGAGTGTAGGGACGGCAGGTAGCCTAGTGGTTAGAGTGTAGGGACGGCAGGTAGCCTAGTGGTTAGAGTGTAGGGACGGCAGGTAGCCTAGTGGTTAGAGTGGAGGGACGGCAGGTAGCCTAGTGGTTAGAGTGTAGGGACGGCAGGTAGCCTAGTGGTTAGAGTGTAGGGACGGCAGGTAGCCTAGTGGTTAGAGTGTAGGGACGGCAGGTAGCCTAGTGGTTAGAGTGTAGGGACGGCAGGTAGCCTAGTGGTTCCTAGTGGTTACGGCAGGTAGCCCAGTGGTTAGAGTGTAGGGACGGCAGGTAGCCTAGTGGTTAGAGTGTAGGGACGGCAGGTAGCCTAGTGGTTAGAGTGTAGGGACCAGGTAGCCCAGTGGTTAGAGTGTAGGGACGGCAGGTAGCCTAGTGGTTAGAGTGTAGGGACCAGGTAGCCTAGTGGTTAGAGTGTAGGGACGGCAGGTAGCCTAGTGGTTAGAGTGTAGGGACGGCAGGTAGCCTAGTGGTTAGAGTGGAGGGACGGCAGGTAGCCTAGTGGTTAGAGTGTAGGGACGGCAGGTAGCCTAGTGGTTAGAGTGTAGGGACGGCAGGTAGCCTAGTGGTTAGAGTGTAGGGACGGCAGGGTAGCCTAGTGGTTAGAGTGTAGGGACGGCAGGTAGCCTAGTGGTTAGAGTGTAGGGACGGCAGGTAGCCTAGTGGTTAGAGTGTAGGGACGGCAGGGTAGCCTAGTGGTTAGAGTGGAGGGACAGGCAGGTAGCCTAGTGGTTAGAGTGTAGGGACGGCAGGGTAGCCTAGTGGTTAGAGTGGAGGGACAGGCAGGTAGCCTAGTGGTTAGAGTGTAGGGACGGCAGGTAGCCTAGTGGTTAGAGTGTAGGGACGGCAGGGTAGCCTAGTGGTTAGAGTGTAGGGACGGCAGGTAGCCTAGTGGTTAGAGTGGAGGGGCAGGCAGGTAGCCTAGTGGTTAGAGTGTAGGGGCGGCAGGGTAGCCTAGTGGTTAGAGCGTTGGACTAGTAACTGGAAGATTGCAAGTTCAAACCCCTGAGCTGACAAGGTACAAATCTGTCGTTCTGCTCCTGAACAGGCAGTTAACCCACTGTTCCTAGACCGTCATTGAAAATAAGAATTTGTTCTTAACTGACTTGCCTAGTTAAATAAAGGTAAAATAAAATAAAAAAACACACATCAAGTTAACTGGGAAAGAAAAGAGCATAAATACTGTATATCTCTGCAGGCTTCATAAAGAAACCTTTAAATGATCAACAACCTTTGTCACCTGTGAGACCGAAATGCACAAAGTGTTGCCATGGCTACTCGGCACTGAGGCGCACAGACCTACAGTCGTAAATCACAACTGACTGACGTGTGTGAGATATACGTCAGACAAAGCAGTAGTAGACTACAAGATGACACAACCCTGCTGTGGGGAACGGTACTGTGGGGTCACAGTGGGGAACGGTACTGTGGGGTCACTGTGGGGAACGGTACTGTGGGGTCACAGTGGGGAACGGCACTGTGGGGTCACAGTGGGGAACGGTACTGTGGGGTCACAGTGGGGAACGGTACTGTGGGGTCACAGTGGGGAACGGTACTGTGGGGTCACAGTGGGGAACGGTACTGTGGGGTCACAGTGGGGAACGGTACTGTGGGGTCACAGTGGGGAACGGTACTGTGGGGTCACAGTGGGGAACGGTACTGTGGGGTCACAGTGGGGAACGGTACTGTGGGGTCACAGTGGGGAACGGTACTGTGGGGTCACTGTGGGGAACGGTACTGTGGGGTCACAGTGGGGAACGGTACTGTGGGGTCACAGTGGGGAACGGTACTGTGGGGTCACAGTGGGGAACGGTACTGTGGGGTCACAGTGGGGAACGGTACTGTGGGGTCACAGTGGGGAACGGTACTGTGGGGTCACAGTGGGGAACGGGACAGTGGGGAACGGTACTGTGGGGTCACAGTGGGGAACGGTACTGTGGGGAACGGTACTGTGGGGTCACAGTGGGGAACGTCACAGTGGGGAACGGTACTGTGGGGAACGGTACTGTGGGGGAACGGTACTGTGGGGGAACGGTACTGTGGGGTCACAGTGGGGAACGGTACTGTGGGGTCACAGTGGGGAACGTCACAGTGGGGAACGGTACTGTGGGGAACGGTACTGTGGGGGAACGGTACTGTGGGGTCACAGTGGGGAACGGTACTGTGGGGGAACGGTACTGTGGGGTCACAGTGGGGAACGGTACTGTGGGGTCACTGTGGGGTCACTGTGGGGAACGGTACTGTGGGGTCACTGTGGGTTACTACTGCAGCTCCTTGAAAGCACTGGTGGCAGAGTGCCTCTGTTCAACCGCAAAGGCCTGTTTAGAGCCGCAGGATCGACAGATAGTGTGTGTAGATAGGCAAATCAAGGTTGTAAAGGAGAGCCACTTCCCCATCCCCCACAAGGCACCATGGTGATGAGAGGACAGCGTCCTCCTGTGAGGGCCTCCACCACGTGATATGTTGCCCCCTGCCTACCCTCCTGCATCTCTCTCTTTCTCCTTCCCTCCCTACCTGTCTGTCTTCCTCTCTGCCTGCCTGTCTCCCTGTCTGCCTACCTCTCTGTCTGTCTGTTTGCCTGCCTTCCACCCTGCCTGTCTACAAGCCTCTCTGTCTAACTGCCTGCCTGCCTGTCTTATAATAATAATATAATATAATAATAATAATAATAATAATATAATATAATATATGCCATTTAGCAGACGCTTTTATCCAAAGCGACTTACAGTCATGTGTGCATACATTCTACGTATGGGTGGTCCCGGGGATCGAACCCACTACCCTGGCGTTACAAGCGCCATGCTCTACCAACTGAGCTACACAGGACCACCACCCTGCCTGTCTGCATGCCTCTCTGTCTAACTGCCTGTTTGTCTGCATGCCTCTCTGTCTAACTGCCTGTTTGTCTGCATGCCTCTCTGTCTAACTGCCTGTTTGTCTGCATGCCTCTTTGTCTAACTGCCTGTTTGTCTGCATGCCTCTCTGTCTAACTGCCTGTTTTGTCTGCATGCCTCTCTGTCTAACTGCCTGTTTGTCTGCATGCCTCTCTGTCTAACTGCCTGTTTGTCTGCATGCCTCTCTGTCTAACTGCCTGTTTGTCTGCCTGTCTAACTGCCTGTTTGTCTGCATGCCTCTCTGTCTAACTGCCTGTTTGTCTGCATGCCTCTCTGTCTAACTGCCTGTTTGTCTGCATGCCTCTCTGTCTAACTGCCTGTTTGTCTGTCTGCCATAGCATGCCTCTCTGTCTAACTGCCTGTTTGTCTGCATGCCTCTCTGTCTAACTGCCTGTTTGTCTGCATGCCTTCTGTCTAACTGCCTGTTTGTCTGCATGCCTCTCTGTCTAACTGCCTGTTTGTCTGCATGCCTCTCTGTCTAACTGCCTGTTTGTCTGCATGCCTCTCTGTCTAACTGCCTGTTTGTCTGCATGCCTCTCTGTCTAACTGCCTGTTTGTCTGCATGCCTCTCTGTCTAACTGCCTGTTTGTCTGCATGCCTCTCTGTCTAACTGAAGGTGTTTGTCAACTGCCTGTTTGTCTGCATGCCCTCTGTCTAACTGCCTGTTTGTCTGTCCTGTTTGTCTGCAACTGTCTAACTGCCCTTTGTCTGCATGCCTCTCTGTCTAACTGCCTGTTTGTCTGCATGAGGTGACTAAAGCCTGTTTGTCTGCATGCCTATCTGTCTAACTGCCTGTTTGTCTGCATGCCTCTCTGTCATAACTGCCTGTTTGTCTGCATGCCTCTCTGTCTAACTGCCTGTTTGTCTGCATGCCTCTCTGTCTAACTGCCTGTTTGTCTGCATGCCTCTCTGTCTAACTGCCTGTTTGTCTGCATGCCTCTCTGTCTAACTGCCTGTTTGTCTGCATGCCTCTCTGTCTAACTGCCTGTGCTTCTTGACACAGCCAACCCCAGACCTAACCGGAAGTCAGCTTGCTGGTGGCCCGGCCCGCCACAAGGGGTACTGCGAGCCAAACCCCGACCCTGCCAACTGTACGTGCATGCCTCTCTGTCTAACTGCCTGTTTGTCTGCAATGCCTCTCTGTCTAACTGCCTGTTTGTCTGCATGCCTCTCTGTCTAACTGCCTGTTTGTCTGCATGCCTCTCTGTCTAACTGCCTGTTTGTCTGCATGCCTCTCTGTCTAACTGCCTGTTTGTCTGCATGCCTCTCTGTCTAACTGCCTGTTTGTCTGCATGCCTCTCTGTCTAACTGCCTGTTTGTCTGCATGCCTCTCTGTCTAACTGCCTGTTTGTCCATAGCATCTCTGTCTAACTGCCTGTTTGTCTGCATGCCTCTCTGTCTAACTGCCTGTTTGTCTGCATGCCTGTTTGTCTGCTGTCTAACTGTCTGCCTGTCTGCCTGTCTCCCTCCCTGCCTGTATCGTGGAACACAAGCCCTAGAGGCCCAGAGGACTATAGCCTATACCATGAAGGTGACACTGTCACGGTCAACTGACTCCCCTTGAGAATCAAGACTGTAGGAAACAGACTCCCAGGTCTAAAGTAGTGCACTATATATATAGGGAATAGGGTGCCATAGGGCCCAGGTCTAAAGTAGTGCACTATATATAGGGAATAGGGTGCCATTTGGGAGACAGATGATATCTGCCAGTTGCTGTAGGTTAATCCAGTAGGTCATCGCACAAATAACTACCTCCTCTTTTTCCCTATGTGACCTCTCATTGACCTCTCATTGACCTCTCATTCACCTCTCATTCAAGGCCCATTAAAAACCCAGAGCCTGGGATCTCGTCAACAGGACCCCTGCTGTTCCTGAGGAATGAAGTGCTGTTCCTGAGGAATGAAGTGCTGTTCCTGAGGAATGAAGTGCTGTTCCTGAGGAATGAAGTGCTGTTCCTGAGGAATGAAGTGCTGCTCCTGAGGAATGAAGTGCTGTTCCTGAGGAATGAAGTGCTGTTCCTGAGGAATGAAGTGCTGTTCCTGAGGAATGAAGTGCTGTTCCTGAGGAATGAAGTGCTGCTCCTGAGGAATGAAGTGCTGTTCCTGAGGAATGAAGTGCTGCTCCTGAGGAATGAAGTGCTGTTCCTGAGGAATGAAGTGCTGTTCCTGAGGAATGAAGTGCTGCTCCTGAGGAATGATCTGAGAGGTACTTCCATAACCGCAGTGGATCTGTATTCCATACGGCATTTAACATCAGCCCAGTAACGACACGGTGACAGCATCATTGAGCATCCCCTGGCAGATTGAAATGCTTTGTGAATTTGTAAGTCGCTCTGGATAAGAGCGTCTGCTAAATGACTTAAATGTAAATGTAAATGTGTCAGTTCACAGGTCACCACATGATTACGCTACTTAGAGAAGCTACTTTCAGAGCAGTTAGGCCTAACGTTTAAGATCTCTTAATTGGGTCTTGATTCAGACATGGTCAATTAATTGATTCTCAATCTTTTTTTATTTTTTATTTAAAAATACTTTTACCCCCTTTTTTATGATATCTAATTGGTAGTTACAGTCTTGTCCCATCGTTGCAGCTCCCCTACGGACTCGGGAGAGGCGAAGGTCGAGAGTCGCGCGTCCTCTAAAACACGAACCTGCTTCTTGACACACTGCTCACCTTAACCCGGAAGCCAGCCATACCAATGTGTCAGAGGAAACCCCGTCCAGTTGGTGACCGGAAGTCAGCTTGCTGGTGGCCCGGCCCGCCACAAGGAGTCACTAAAGTGCGATGGGCCAAACCCCGACCTAACTCAGACGACGCTGAGCCAACTGTACGCCGCCTCATGGTTTTCCCAGTCACAGCCGGCTGTGACACCGCCTGGGATCGAACCCGGGTCTGTAGGTACGCCTCAAGCGCTGCGATACTGTTTTACAGCAGGGGAAATGGAAACGTGTCAGTTTTCTACACTACGTTCTCAATACATCTCCATGCAAAAGAGCCAATTGTCCAGGAAATATCCTTCTAATGTTGATGTCTTACATTGTGACAACAATGACATCACGTGAATGACCCACACTAGCCGAGGTAATATTATGAACAGATGTACAGTTTTAAAACTGACAGTCTCTTGACTGTCAGAGGCATCATCAATTCTATCGTTCTTTTAGTAGCTGTTGTCTAAATGACCCATAAGGGAATGTGTCCCCTACACATAATAACCTCAACAGATGACCAGCTTCAGTTATCTCCTTGAAGTAATGCCTAAGGTTTTGCCGGTGTTTAGCTCAGTCTTACTGGTCTCAGGTGACCAGGTTCAAACCAGAGTCTTACTGGTCTCAGGTGACCACAGGTTCAAACCAGAGTCTTATTGGTCTCAGGTGACCAGGTTCAAACCAGAGTCTTACTGGTCTCAGGTGACCAGGTTCAAACCAGTCTTACTGGTCTCAGGTGACCAGGTTCAAACCAGAGTCTTACTGGTCTCAGGTGACCAGGTTCAAACCAGAGTCTTACTGCACTCAGGTGACCAGGTGACCAGGTTCAAACCAGAGTCTTACTGGTCTCAGGTGACCAGGTTCAAACCAGAGTCTTACTGGTCTCAGGTGACCAGGTTCAAACCAGTCTTACTGGTCTCAGGTGACCAGGTTCAAACCAGAGTCTTACTGGTCTCAGGTGACCAGGTTCAAACCAGAGTCTTACTGCACTCAGGTGACCAGGTGACCAGGTTCAAACCAGAGTCTTACTGGTCTCAGGTGACCCAGGTTCAAACCAGAGTCTTACTGGTCTCAGGTGACCAGGTTCAAACCAGTCTTACTGGTCTCAGGTGACCAGGTTCAAACCAGAGTCTTACTGGTCTCAGGTGACCAGGTTCAAACCAGAGTCTTACTGCACTCAGGTGACCAGGTGACCAGGTTCAAACCAGAGTCTTACTGGTCTCAGGTGACCAGGTTCAAACCAGAGTCTTACTGGTCTCAGGTGACCAGGTTCAAACCAGTCTTACTGGTCTCAGGTGACCCAGGTTCAAACCAGAGTCTTACTGGTCTCAGGTGACCAGGTTCAAACCAGAGTCTTACTGCACTCAGGTGACCAGGTTCAAACCAGAATCTTACTGGTCTCAGGTGACCAGGTTCAAACCAGAGTCTTACTGGTCTCAGGTGACCAGGTTCAAACCAGAGTCTTACTGGTCTCAGGTGACCAGGTTCAAACCAGAGTCTTACTGGTCTCAGGTGACCCAGGTTCAAACCAGAGTCTTACTGGTCTCAGGTGACCAGGTTCAAACCAGAGTCTTACTGGTCTCAGGTGACCAGGTTCAAACCAGAGTCTTACTGGTCTCAGGTGACCAGGTGACCAGGTTCAAACCAGGGTCTTACTGTGCTCAGGTGACCAGGTGACCAGGTTCAAACCAGGGTCTTACTGTGCTCAGGTGACCAGGTGAACAGGTTCGAACCCAGACAGCCATATAAACAGAGGAGAGTCTGATGGTGAGAAGGATAGGAGAACATCCCATGTCTAAAGGAATACAAATGTTTACCATAACACCAAACCCAGGAAGCCAAATGTTTACCATAACACCCAGGTGGACAAATGTTTACCATAACACCCAGGTGGACAAATGTTTACCATAACACCCAGGTGGACAAATGTTTACCATAACACCAAACCCAGGTAGACAAATGTTTACCATAACACCAAACCCAGGTAGACAAATGTTTACCATAACACCAAACCCAGGTAGACAAATGTTTACCATAACACCCAGGTGGACAAATGTTTACCATAACACCCAGGTGGACAAATGTTTACCATAACACCAAACCCAGGTAGACAAATATTTACCATAACACCAAACCCAGGTAGACAAATGTTTACCATAACACCAAACCCAGGTTGACAAATGTTTACCATAACACCAAACCCAGGTAGACAAATGTTTACCATAACACCCAGGTGGACAAATGTTTACCATAACACCAAACCCAGGTAGACAAATGTTTACCATAACACCCAGGTGGACAAATGTTTACCATAACACCCAGGTGGACAAATGTTTACCGTACCACCAAACCCAGGTAGACAAATGTTTACCATAACACCAAACCCAGGTAGACAAATGTTTACCATAACACCCAGGTGGACAAATGTTTACCGTACCACCAAACCCAGGTAGACAAATGTTTACCGTAACATCAAACCCAGGTAGAAAAATGTTTACCGTAACATCAAACCCAGGTGGACAAATGTTTACCATAACACCCAGGTGGACAAATGTTTACCATAACACCCAGGTGGACAAATGTTTACCATAACACCCAGGTGGACAAATGTTTACCATAACACCCAGGTGGATAAATGTTTACCGTAACACCAAACCCAGGTAGACAAATGTTTACCATAACACCCAGGTGGACAAATGTTTACCATAACACCCAGGTGGACAAATGTTTACCATAACACCCAGGTGGACAAATGTTTACCGTAACATCAAACCCAGGTGGACAAATCTCAGTAGGTTATTCAAGAAACAGCAGTCCATTATACACAATGTCCATTATAAAGTATTAATGCCAGGGTAACAGTCAGAAGCATCCCACTCCTCAGCCCTATGTGACCCAGGAGACATCTGCTCCCGATGGATAACAGAGAGAGCAGGAGAAGTGTGCTCCCTATGGATAACAGAGAGAACAGGAGAAGTGTGCTCCCTATAGATAACAGAGAGAGAACAGGAGAAGTGTGCTCCCTATAGATAACAGAGAGAACAGGAGAAGTGTGCTCCCTATAGATAACAGAGAGAGAACAGGAGAAGTGTGCTCCCTATAGATAACAGAGAGAACAGGAGAAGTGTGCTCCCTATAGATAACAGAGAGAGAACAGGAGAAGTGTGCTCCCTATAGATAACAGAGAGAGAACAGGAGAAGTGTGCTCCCTATAGATAACAGAGAGAGAACAGGAGAAGTGTGCTCCCTATAGATAACAGAGAGAACAGGAGAAGTGTGCTCCCTATAGATAACAGAGAGAGAACAGGAGAAGTGTGCTCCCTATAGATAACAGAGAGAACAGGAGAAGTGTGCTCCCTATAGATAACAGAGAGAACAGGAGAAGTGTGCTCCCTATAGATAACAGAGAGAGAACAGGAGAAGTGTGCTCCCTATAGATAACAGAGAGAGAACAGGAGAAGTGTGCTCCCTATAGATAACAGAGAGAGAGCAGGAGAAGTGTGCTCCCTATAGATAACAGAGAGAACAGGAGAAGTGTGCTCCCTATGGATAACAGAGAGAGAACAGGAGAAGTGTGCTCCCTATAGATAACAGAGAGAAACAGGAGAAGTGTGCTCCCTATAGATAACAGAGAAGTGTGCTCCCTATAGATAACAGAGAGAGAACAGGAGAAGTGTGCTCCCTATAGATAACAGAGAGAACAGGAGAAGTGTGCTCCCTATAGATAACAGAGAGAACAGGAGAAGTGTGCTCCCTATAGATAACAGAGAGAACAGGAGAAGTGTGCTCCCAGAGAGAACAGGAGAAGTATAGATAACAGAGAGAACAGGAGAAGTGTGCTCCCTATAGATAACAGAGAGAGAACAGGAGAAGTGTGCTCCCTATAGATAACAGAGAGAACAGGAGAAGTGTGCTCCCTATGGATAACAGAGAGAACAGGAGAAGTGTGCTCCCTATAGATAACAGAGAGAACAGGAGAAGTGTGCTCCCTATAGATAACAGAGAGAACAGGAGAAGTGTGCTCCCTATAGATAACAGAGAGAACAGGAGAAGTGTGCTCCCTATAGATAACAGAGAGAGAACAGGAGAAGTGTGCTCCCTATAGATAACAGAGAGAACAGAGAAGTGTGCTCCCTATAGATAACAGAGAGAGAGCAGGAGAAGTGTGCTCCCTATGGATAACAGAGAGAACAGGAGAAGTATGCTCCCTATGGATAACAGAGAGAGAACAGGAGAAGTGTGCTCCCTATAGATAACAGAGAGAACAGGAGAAGTGTGCTCCCTATAGATAACAGAGAGAACAGGAGAAGTGTGCTCCCTATGGATAACAGAGAGAACAGGAGAAGTGTGCTCCCTATAGATAACAGAGAGAGAGCAGGAGAAGTGTGCTCCCTATAGATAACAGAGAGAGAACAGGAGAAGTGTGCTCCCTATAGATAACAGAGAGAGAACAGGAGAAGTGTGCTCCCTATAGATAACAGAGAGAGAGCAGGAGAAGTGTGCTCCCTATGGATAACAGAGAGAACAGGAGAAGTGTGCTCCCTATAGATAACAGAGAGAGAGCAGGAGAAGTGTGCTCCCTATAGATAACAGAGAGAGAACAGGAGAAGTGTGCTCCCTATAGATAACAGAGAGAACAGGAGAAGTGTGCTCCCTATAGATAACAGAGAGAACAGGAGAAGTGTGCTCCCTATGGATAACAGGGAGAACAGGAGAAGTGTGCTCCCTATAGATAACAGAGAGAACAGGAGAAGTGTGCTCCCTATAGATAACAGAGAGAACAGGAGAAGTGTGCTCCCTATAGATAACAGAGAGAGAACAGGAGAAGTGTGCTCCCTATAGATAACAGAGAGAACAGGAGAAGTGTGCTCCCTATAGATAACAGAGAGAGAGCAGGAGAAGTGTGCTCCCTATAGATAACAGAGAGAGAGCAGGAGAAGTGTGCTCCCTATAGATAACAGAGAGAACAGGAGAAGTGTGCTCCCTATGGATAACAGGGAGAACAGGAGAAGTGTGCTCCCTATAGATAACAGAGAGAACAGGAGAAGTGTGCTCCCTATAGATAACAGAGAGAACAGGAGAAGTGTGCTCCCTATAGATAACAGAGAGAGAACAGGAGAAGTGTGCTCCCTATAGATAACAGAGAGAACAGGAGAAGTGTGCTCCCTATAGATAACAGAGAGAGAGCAGGAGAAGTGTGCTCCCTATAGATAACAGAGAGAGAACAGGAGAAGTGTGCTCCCTATAGATAACAGAGAGAACAGGAGAAGTGTGCTCCCTATAGATAACAGAGAGAACAGGAGAAGTGTGCTCCCTATAGATAACAGAGAGAGAACAGGAGAAGTGTGCTCCCTATAGATAACAGAGAGAGAGCAGGAGAAGTGTGCTCCCTATAGATAACAGAGAGAGAGCAGGAGAAGTGTGCTCCCTATAGATAACAGAGAGAACAGGAGAAGTGTGCTCCCTATAGATAACAGAGAGAACAGGAGAAGTGTGCTCCCTATAGATAACAGAGAGAACAGGAGAAGTGTGCTCCCTATAGATAACAGAGAGAACAGGAGAAGTGTGCTCCCTATAGATAACAGAGAGAGAACAGGAGAAGTGTGCTCCCTATGGATAACAGAGAGAACAGGAGAAGTGTGCTCCCTATAGATAACAGAGAGAACAGGAGAAGTGTGCTCCCTATAGATAACAGAGAGAACAGGAGAAGTGTGCTCCCTATAGATAACAGAGAGAACAGGAGAAGTGTGCTCCCTATAGATAACAGAGAGAACAGGAGAAGTGTGCTCCCTATAGATAACAGAGAGAGAACAGGAGAAGTGTGCTCCTTATGCTCCCCCCACCCTCTCTCTCTCTATCCCTCCACCCTCTCTCTCTCTACCCCCCCACCCTCTCTCTCTCTCTCTCTCTCTATCCCCCCACCCTCTCTCTCTCTATCCCTCCACCCTCTCTCTCTCTACCCCCCACCCTCTCTCTCTCTCTATCCCCCCACCCTGTCTCTCTCTCTATCCCCCACCCTCTCTCTCTCTCTACCCCCCCCCCTCTCTCTCTCTCTCTCTCTCTCCCCCCACCCTCTCTCTCTCTCCCCCCCACCCTCTCTCTCTCTATCCCCCCACCCTGTCTCTCTCTCCCCCCCACCCTGTCTCTCTCTCTATCCCCCCACCCTCTCTCTCTATCCCCCCACCTCTCTCTCTCTATCCCCCACCCTCTCTCTCTCTATCCCCCCCCCACCCGTCTCTCTCTCTATCCCCCCACCCTCTCTCTCTCTATCCCCCCACCCGTCTCTCTCTCTATCCCCCCACGCTGTCTCTCTCTCTATCCCCCACCCTCTCTCTCTACCCCCCACCCTGTCTCTCTCTCTCTCCCCCCACCCTCTCTCTCTCTCTCTATCCCCCCACCCTCTCTCTCTCTCTATCCCCCACCCTCTCTCTATCTCTCTCTCTCTATCCCCCCACCCTGTCTCTCTATCTATCCCCCACCCTCTCTCTCTACCCCCCACCCTGTCTCTATCCCCCCACCCTCTCTCTCTCTATCCCCCCACCCTCTCTCTCTCTCTATCCCCCCACCATCTCTCTCTCTCTATCCCCCACCCTCTCTCTATCTCTCTCTCTCTATCCCCCCACCCTGTCTCTCTCTCTATCCCCCACCCTCTCTCTCTACCCCCCACCCTGTCTCTATCCCCCCACCCCCCACCCTCTCTCTCTCTATCCCCCCCACCCTCTCTCTCTCTCTATCCCCCCACCATCTCTCTCTCTCTATCCCCCACCCTCTCTCTATCTCTCTCTCTCTATCCCCCCACCCTGTCTCTCTCTCTATCACCCACCCTCTCTCTCTACCCCCCACCCTGTCTCTATCCCCCCACCCTGTCTCTCTCTCTATCCCCCACCCTCTCTCACTACCCCCCACCCTCTCTCTCTCTATCCCCCCACCCCCTCTCTCTCTATCCCCCCCACCCTCTCTCTCTATCCCCCCACCCTCTCTCTCTCTCTATCCCCCACCCTGTCTCTCTCTCTATCCCCCCACCCTGTCTCTCTCTCTATCCCCCCACCCTGTCTCTCTCTCTTTCCCCCCACCCTGTCTCTCTCTCTACACCCCCCACCCTGTCTCTCTCTCTCCCTGTCTCTCTCTTTCCTCCCTCTCTCACTCTCTCATCTCGCTCCGTCTCTCTCTTTCTCTCTATTTATTTCTCTCTCTCCATATCTCACACTAACACATTCACACCAACGTGCGCGCTCGCACACACACACACATTACTATACTGCTTACAACAAGGGCATAAGCATTCTATCCTCACCTACTTTTACAGATACAGAAATCTCACAATTTGAGGGCAGAATGTATTGATGTCAATCAAGAAATAACGTATTGTTTTAATCTTATGAGAGTAAATGTTCTGTAATGGACCTATAGTACAATGTAATAGGTCTAGAAACATGTATTTTTACACCTACACATTTGAAACAATAGGTATTTTGTCATTCTTTGGTTTCTGGACCAAGCAGTTTAACCTCGGGTGGACTAACGGTAAAGGACCAGAGTGACACTATAATGAACTCTCCGTGCGACTCGGGGAAGTGACACACATTTTCCAGTAGGCTACTGTTATTATTCTTACCTTGAGCTATTGCTATCGACTCAAACCGGTGCAGTTCTCTAAGCAGGGTTGTGCGTTCGGTGGGGTGAAGACTATAAATAAAATCCTTGGCTCCTTGAGGAGAGTTCAAGGGCTCCATCGGGTCCTTGTGAGGGTGTGTGCCCAAGTCGCAGCTCTGCTGGCTGGGTAGCATCGGTACAGGCTGGCGTAGCGGAGCGAGGTTTGACCCGCGGACTCTTCCCAACATGTTCCCCGACCTCAGAATGAGGGCGGGCCGCAGGACTCTCTGCAAACTGGGCAGCATGGTGGAGACAAAAGGGGAGTGGAGGCGTCGACAACCTAGAAGAGAAATACAATTTGAACGCTTACTGAAGCGTAAAGAAAAATACAGTAGGCTACTTACAATACAACATCCTCGACTGTTTCACGTATGAACGCAATGGATTATTTTGACAGCAGTGGGCTACTGTGGAATGGCTAAACCTATTCATAGGCAATAAATAACAAAGTAGAGACACAGACTCAGATCGGGCTGTCAAAGTGCAACTTATGACAACACCGACCTCTCGATCAGCGGATGCTCTGCCGGCCTGTCCTGTCGAAAAAATCAGATCTCTTTCGGGTGTAAAACGCAGCTCCGAACCATAAGTCCTAAGATCACAATGTCATAGATCATGAAAACAATTCGCCAACAAAACACATTCGTGGCAAAAATCGGTGAGTCAAAAAGGAAACATTCCTCCTCATCTTCAAAGCCACAACATCGCCGAGGCTACTTCCCCGTCTGCGGTCGGATGCTTCTCTTCCCCGTGATGTGCGCCCTTCTCTCGAGGCTAAAAATATTCTCCAATGGAATAGCTTGACTAAACGTAGCTATGACGGCATTTGCCTTACGTTGTTGTATAGCTCATAGAGTGAGTGCGAAGGTACCACTAGACCAATAGCCTACTGTAGGCCTATTAGCGGCAGGTATCGATAGACATCCTAAGGACGTCTGCACAGGACATATGAGCATAGTACATGTATGACAACATGGGAAATGTATTTTTCGTTCCATGTGTGACGCCATTAAAGAACGTTCTACATGCTATTTTTAGTGACTACATTTCCCAGATGAGCACTAGGGCTATTGAAAAACTACATTTCTGCTACCGCATTATGGGAAACGTATTTTAGTCCGACCGGTGGCCCCTCCGCAATCTATTTATTAAACAACTGGGAACTCGGAAAAAAAACGAGCTCCGACAGGCTAAAATGGTTTGAATGGTCAACTCCTTCGGAAATTCGGGCATCTTTCTCGAGCTTCGACTTTCCGACATGAAGATCACTGACGTCATGATTTGACCTGCTTTTTCCCCCGAGTTCCCAGTTGTCTTCAAAGCGCAATCTGGCGCATCATCAGTCCACAGACAGTGACCCAAGTCATCATATAGCTCTCCATCCAATCTCTGTATCCTGGCCACAGTCACCACTGAAACCAACAATCCCCTCATCACAGAGACAGACCTAAAAACTAAACATCCCTTTCTTGGGCTTGGTGTGGAATTACTACGTTACTACGACATCAGAGGGTAGACTACTGGTACAGGGACACAGAGTACTACAGAGTCACTAGTACAGGGACACAGAGTACTACAGAGTCACTAGTACAGGGACACAGAGTACTACAGAGTCACTAGTACAGGGACACAGAGTACTACAGAGTCACTAGTACAGGGACACAGAGTACTACAGAGTCACTAGTACAGGGACACAGAGTACTACAGAGTCACTAGTACAGGGACACAGAGTACTACAGAGTCTAGTACAGGGACACAGAGTACTACAGAGTCACTAGTACAGGGACACAGAGTACTAGTACAGGGAGTCACTCACTAGTACAGGGACACAGAGTACTAGTACAGAGTCACTAGTACAGGGACACAGAGTACTACAGAGTCACTAGTACAGGGACACAGAGTACTACAGAGTCACTAGTACAGGGACACAGAGTACTACAGAGTCACTAGTACAGGGACACAGAGTACTACAGAGTCACTAGTACAGGGACACAGAGTACTACAGAGTCACTAGTACATTTACATTTACATTTAAGTCATTTAGCAGACGCTCTTATCCAGAGCGACTTACAAATTGGTGCATTCACCTTATGACATCCAGTGGGACAGTCACTTAACAATAGTGCATCTAAAACTTAGGGGGGGAGAGGGATTACAGGTCCTTAAAGTCACTAGTCTCCGGAAGGTGGTGATTGACTCCGCTGTCCTGGCGTCGTGAGGGAGTTTGAGGGAGTTTGTTCCACCAGGGACACAGAGTACTACAGAGTCACTAGTACAGGGACACAGAGTACTACAGAGTCACTAGTACAGGGACACAGAGTACTACAGAGTTACTAGTACAGGGATACAGAGTACTACAGAGTCACTAGTACAGGGACACAGAGTACTAGAGTCACTAGTACAGGGACAGTCAGTCACTAGTACAGGGACAGTCAGTAAACTAGACAGGGACAGTCAGTCACTAGTACAGGGACAGTCAGTCACTAGTACAGGGACAGTCAGTCACTAGTACAGGGACAGTGACAGTCAGTCACTAGTACAGGGACAGTCAGTCACTAGTACAGGGACAGTCAGTCACTAGTACAGGGACAGTCAGTCACTCGTACAGGGACAGGGACAGTCAGTCACTAGTACAGGGACAGTCAGTAAACTAGTACAGGGACAGTCAGTCACTAGTACAGGGACAGTCAGTCACTAGTACAGGGACAGGGACAGTCAGTCACTAGTACAGGGACAGTCAATCACTAGTACAGGGACAGTCAGTCACTAGTACAGGGACAGTCAGTCACTCGTACAGGGACAGTCAGTCACTCGTACAGGGACAGTCAGTCACTAGTACAGGGACACAGAGTACTACAGAGTCACTAGTACAGGGACACAGAGTACTACAGAGTCACTAGTACAGGGACACAGAGTACTACAGAGTCACTAGTACAGGGACACAGAGTACTACAGAGTCACTAGTACAGGGACACAGAGTACTACAGAGTCACTAGTACAGGGACACAGAGTACTACAGAGTCACTAGTACAGGGACACAGAGTACTACAGAGTCACTAGTACAGGGACAGGGACAGAGTCACTAGTACAGGGACAGTCAGTAAACTAGTACAGGGACAGTCAGTCACTAGTACAGGGACAGTCAGTAAACTAGTAGGGACAGTCAGTCACTAGTACAGGGACAGTCAGTCACTAGTACAGGGACAGTCAGTCACTAGTACAGGGACAGGGACAGTCAGTCACTAGTACAGGGACAGTCAGTCACTAGTACAGGGACAGTCAGTCACTCGTACAGGGACAGGGACAGTCAGTCACTAGTACAGGGACAGTCAGTAAACTAGTACAGGGACAGTCAGTCACTAGTACAGGGACAGTCAGTCACTAGTACAGGGACAGTCAGTCACTAGTACAGGGACAGGGACAGTCAGTCACTAGTACAGGGACAGTCAGTCACTAGTACAGGGACAGTCAGTCACTAGTACAGGGACAGGGACAGTCAGTCACTAGTACAGGGACAGTCAGTCACTAGTACAGGGACAGTCAGTCACTAGTACAGGGACAGGGGCAGTCAGTCACTAGTACAGGGACAGTCAGTCACTAGTACAGGGACAGTCAATCACTAGTACAGGGACAGTCAGTCACTAGTACAGGGACAGTCAGTCACTCGTACAGGGACAGTCAGTCACTAGTACAGGGACACAGAGTACTACAGAGTCACTAGTACAGGGACACAGAGTACTACAGTCACTAGTACAGGGACACAGAGTACTACAGAGTCACTAGTACAGGGACACAGAGTACTACAGAGTCACTAGTACAGGGACACAGAGTACTACAGAGTCACTAGTACAAGGACACAGAGTACTACAGAGTCACTAGTACAGGGACACAGAGTACTACAGAGTCACTAGTACAGGGACACAGTCACAGAGTCACTAGTACAGGGACACAGAGGAGTCACTAGTACAGGGACACAGAGTACACAGAGTCACTAGTACAGGGACAGGACAGTCAGTCACTAGTACAGGGACAGTCAGTAAACTAGTACAGGGACAGTCAGTCACTAGTACAGGGACAGTCAGTAAACTAGTACAGGGACAGTCAGTCACTCGTACAGGGACAGTCAGTCACTAGTACAGGGACAGTCAGTCACTAGTACAGGGACAGTCAATCACTAGTACAGGGACAGTCAGTCACTAGTACAGGGACAGTCAGTCACTCAGTCACAGGGACAGTCAGTCAACTAGTACAGGGACAGTCAGTCACTAGTACAGGGACAGTCAGTCACTCGTACAGGGACAGTCAGTCACTAGTACAGGGACAGTCAGTAAACTAGTACAGGGACAGTCAGTCACTCGTACAGGGACAGTCAGTCACTAGTACAGGGACAGTCAGTCACTAGTACAGGGACAGTCAATCACTAGTACAGGGACAGTCAGTCACTAGTACAGGGACAGTCAGTCACTCGTACAGGGACAGTCAGTCACTAGTACAGGGACAGTCAGTCAACTAGTACAGGGACAGTCAGTCACTAGTACAGGGACAGTCAGTCACTCGTACAGGGACAGTCAGTCACTTCTTACAGGGACAGTCAGTCACTTGTACAGGGACAGTCAATCACTAGTACAGGGACAGTCAGTCACTAGTACAGGGACAGTCAGTCACTAGTACAGGGACAGTCAGTAACTAGTACAGGGACAGTCAGTCAACTAGTACAGGGACAGTCAGTCACTAGTACAGGGACAGTCAGTCACTCGTACAGGGACAGTCAGTCACTCGTACAGGGACAGTCAGTCACTCGTACAGGGACAGTCAATCACTAGTACAGGGACAGTCAGTCACTAGTACAGGGACAGTCAGTCACTCGTACAGGGACAGTCAATCACTAGTACAGGGACAGTCAGTCACTAGTACAGGGACAGTCAGTCACTCGTACAGGGACAGTCAGTCACTAGTACAGGGACACAGAGTACTACAGAGTCACTAGTACAGGGACACAGAGTACTACAGAGTCACTAGTACAGGGACAGTCAGTCACTAGTACAGGGACAGTCAGTAAACTAGTACAGGGACAGTCAGTCAATAGAAAGGGACAGTCACACTAGTGACAGGACAGTCCGTCACTCTAGGGACAGTCAGTCACTCACAGGGACAGTCAATCACTAGTACAGGGACAGTCAGTCACTAGTACAGGGACAGTCAGTCACTCGTACAGGGACAGTCAATCACTAGTACAGGGACAGTCAGTCACTAGTACAGGGACAGTCAGTCACTCGTACAGGGACAGTCATTGTTCTTACAGGAGAAGTTCTGTGAAACTGATGATGTCACTAACTGGATGCAGAGCCCAGAAGAGCCTGCTATGTGTGGGTTCATTTATTCTCCTGACAAAAGACAGACTCATGTCCACCCTGTAAATAGTATGCTTCATTCACTGTATCTGCTACTATTGTAGTCCTACTAGTGCAGTCGACCATCAATGAAAACCTTGACAAGACTGACCCCTAGTGGACATCAAGAGTAATGTCACCCGGACATGGACTGGTTGAGGGAAGGAAATACGGCACAGGGGGTTGGTGGTACCTTAATTGGGGAGGATGGGGCTCGTGGTAATGGCTGGAGCGGAATCAGTGGAATGGTATCAAACACATCAAACAAACATAGTTTCCATGGTTTCCATAGTTTCCAGGGTTTCCATAGTTTCCATGGTTTCCATGGTTTCCATGTGCTTGCTGCCATTCCATTCACTCCGTTCCAGGTATTGTTATGAGCCGTCCTCTCCTCAGCAGACACCTCTGAAAGACGGATATCCACCGAGTGGACAAAATATTAGGTACACCTGCTCCTTCCATGACAGACTGACCAGGTGAATCCAGGTGAAAGATATGATCCCTTATTGATGTCACTATGTTTAATCCACTTCAATCAGTGTAGATGAAGGGGAGGAGACGGGTTAAAGAAGGGTTTTTAAGCCTTGAGACAATTAGAGACATGGATTGTGTGTGTGTGTTATTCAGAGGGTGAATGGGCAAGACAGAGCCTTTGAACGGGGTTATGGTAGTAGGTGCCAGGCGCACCGGTTGGTGTCAAGAACTGCAACGTTGCTGGATTTTTCACACATACAACAGTTTCCCGTGTGGATCAAGAACTGTGGGAAGCACTGGAGTCAACATGGGCCAGCATCCCTGTGGAACGCTTCTGACACCTTGTAGAGTCCCATGCCCCGACAAACTGAGGCTGTTCTGAGGGCAAATAGGGGGTGTTCCTAATGTTTTGTACACTCAGTGTAAGTGAATCACACAGATTCAAATAGTATGTGACATTTACTATGTGCTGAAACATTCATTAATTACACCGAAATAAAACAACGTTCTAGAAACAGATATAGCCAGTAGAACTGCTGAACTTAACAGGGAAAACACAGAGGTCAACTCTCAGTACTAACTAACTACTAAACAGGGTTGGGATCAATTCCATTTCAATTCCAGTCAATTCAGGAAGTAAACTGTAATTCCAATTCCAATCGTCTTCCGTTCCAATTTGGAATTGGAATTTGGTTTAACTTTCTGAAATGACTGGAATCGAAATGGAACTGATCCCAACTCTGCTACTAAATCATTAGAAAACAAGGTTTTAGTAATAATGTGACCATCTGCTTTTA
>NW_025746226.1:15000-42500 GCF_021184085.1 Oncorhynchus gorbuscha | reverse complement strand
AGAAACCAGTAGAGTAGTGGAACAGAGAAACCAGTAGAGTAGTGGAACAGAGAAACCAGTAGAGTAGTGGAACAGAGAAACCAGTAGAGTAGTGGAACAGAGAAACCAGTAGAGAGTAGTGGAACAGAGAAACCAGTAGAGTAGTGGAACAGAGAAACCAGTAGAGTAGTGGAACAGAGAAACCAGTAGAGTAGTGGAACAGAGAAACCAGTAGAGTAGTGGAACAGAGAAACCAGTAGAGTAGTGGAACAGAGAAACCAGTAGAGTAGTGGAACAGAGAAACCAGTAGAGTAGTGGAACAGAGAAACCGGTAGAGTAGTGGAACAGAGAAACCGGTAGAGTAGTGGAACAGAGAAACCGGTAGAGTAGTGGAACAGAGAAACCGGTAGAGTAGTGGAACAGAGAAACCGGTAGAGTAGTGGAACAGAGAAACCAGTAGAGTAGTGGAACAGAGAAACCAGTAGAGTAGTGGAACAGAGAAACCAGTAGAGTAGTGGAACAGAGAAACCAGTAGAGTAGTGGAACAGAGAAACCAGTAGAGTAGTGGAACAGAGAAACCAGTAGAGTAGTGGAACAGAGAAACCGGATCTGTGATCTGATCTGAGTACAGCGACAGAACCGGGTCTGTGATCTGATCTGAGTACAGCGAGTACACAAATAGAGAAATAAAGATCTGAAGAGGGAATAAATGAATAAACATGTGTTCCTGGTCTGTCTCGTCAATACGGTATTTACACTGGATTACATATAGATTTCTCTAGTGCACTATATGGGGAAGAGGATGCTATTTGGGATGCACCCTAGGTCTCCATCTGCTGCTACGGCTCAGAGCTTCACCTGAAATACAATTCAAGCAGGGATTTAAAAGTTGTTGATTTACAATTAATTATCACGACGGAGTCGACTGGATGGATACTTGATATTAAATGCTTTACTATGAGCCTGTTGCCTTCTTCTTCGTGGTCAGAGGAATAAGATAGTTATGCCTTCTTCTTCTTCTTCGTGGTCGGAGGAATAAGATAGTTATGCCTTCTTCTTCTTCTTCTTCTTCTTCGTGGTCGGAGGAATAAGATAGTTATGCCTTCTTCTTCTTCTTCTTCTTCTTCTTCTTCTTCTTCTTCTTCTTCTTCTTCTTCTTCTTCTTCTTCTTCTTCTTCGTGGTCGGAGGAATAAGATAGTTATGCCTTCTTCTTCTTCTTCTTCGTGGTCGGAGGAATAAGATAGTTATGCCTTCTTCTTCTTCTTCTTCTTCTTCTTCTTCGTGGTCGGAGGAATAAACAGTGTAACTTTTACAGAGGTAAGGCTTTAATCACACGTCTCTGATCAGAACTGTCAAGGACAGAAAACACAAGATCACAAACTGAATAATAATACAATTAGAATAATAACATGACATAATCAAACGCAACCTTTATTTCTCTCTTCTAGTCAAAACCATTTCAACGTTGTACATCTTTCACTCTCCCCGTAATAAAGGGACCTTCCCGTTCTCATACGTGGTGTTATTGTCTGTATTGGTGAATAATGACATCTTTCACTCTCCCCGTAATAAAGGGACCTTCCCGTTCTCATACGTGGTGTTATTGTCTGTATTGGTGAATAATGACAGGTTTCACTCTCCCCGTAATAAAGGGACCTTCCCGTTCTCATCGTGGTGTTATTGTCTGTATTGGTGAATAATGACAGGTTTCACTCTCCCCGTCCTTCCCGTTCTCATACGTGGTGTTATTGTCTGTATTGGTGAATAATGACATCTTTCACTCTCCCGTAATAAAGGGACCTTCCCGTTCTCATACGTGGTGTTATTGTCTGTATTGGTGAATAATGACAGGTTTCACTCTCCCCGTAATAAAGGGACCTTCCCGTTCTCATACGTGGTGTTATTGTCTGTATTGGTGAATAATGACATCTTTCACTCTCCCCGTAATAAAGGGACCTTCCCGTTCTCATACGTGGTGTTATTGTCTGTATTGGTGAATAATCACAGGTTCATCAGGTCCATCATGACACATTTGAAATGTGGAAATGTACAGGGTAAATGTGAACATAAGTTGTTACCAAGAGATGACTGATTAACTGGCAAAACACATGCTATTGAAAACAGTTGAAATACTGAGCATAACATAAAGCCTCCTCCTACAACAGCTATTGTGGATTGTAGATCTGAAAATATGACATTGAAACATGAAATCGGTTTACATACCAAACAGCTTGGTGCCCCTGATAGTTGTGTCACTAAGATGCCACAATCTTCACAATAAATCTAAAACAGTTCTTTCAATAGCTTCAAATAATTTGGCACCTTGGAACTGAGGCGAGAAGGAATGGGGGTGGGAGGACTAGAGTCAACAGAACTGAGGAGGGGAGGAATGGGGGTGGGAGGACTAGTCAACAGAACTGAGGTGGGGAGGACTAGAGTCAACAGAACTGAGGAGGGGAGGACTAGAGTCAACAGAACTGAGGAGGGGAGGAATGGGGGTGGGAGGACTAGAGTCAACAGAACTGAGGAGGGGAGGAATGGGGGTGGGAGGACTAGAGTCAACAGAACTGAGGTGGGGAGGAATGGGGGTGGGAGGACTAGAGTCAACAGAACTGAGGAGGGGAGGACTAGAGTCAACAGAACTGAGGAGGGGAGGACTAGAGTCAACAGAACTGAGGTGGGGAGGACTAGAGTCAACAGAACTGAGGAGGGGAGGACTAGAGTCAACAGAACTGATGAGGGGAGGACTAGAGTCAACAGAACTGAGGAGGGGAGGAATGGGGGTGGGAGGACTAGTCAACAGAACTGAGGTGGGGAGGACTAGAGTCAACAGAACTGAGGAGGGGAGGACTAGAGTCAACAGAACTGAGGAGGGGAGGAATGGGGGTGGGAGGACTAGAGTCAACAGAACTGAGGAGGGGAGGAATGGGGGTGGGAGGACTAGAGTCAACAGAACTGAGGTGGGGAGGAATGGGGGTGGGAGGACTAGAGTCAACAGAACTGAGGAGGGGAGGACTAGAGTCAACAGAACTGAGGAGGGGAGGACTAGAGTCAACAGAACTGAGGTGGGGAGGACTAGAGTCAACAGAACTGAGGAGGGGAGGACTAGAGTCAACAGAACTGAGGAGGGGAGGACTAGAGTCAACAGAACTGAGGAGGGGAGGACTAGAGTCAACAGAACTGAGGAGGGGAGGACTAGAGTCAACAGAACTGAGGTGGGGAGGACTAGAGTCAACATAACTGAGGTGGGGAGGACTAGAGTCAACAGAACTGAGGTGGGGAGGACTAGAGTCAACAGAACTGAGGAGGGGAGGACTAGAGTCAACAGAACTGAGGAGGGGAGGAATGGGGGTGGGAGGACTAGAGTCAACAGAACTGAGGTGGAGAGGACTAGAGTCAACAGAACTGAGGAGGGGAGGAATGGGGGTGGGAGGACTAGAGTCAACAGAACTGAGGTGGGGAGGACTAGAGTCAACAGAACTGAGGAGGGGAGGAATGGGGGTGGGAGGACTAGAGTCAACAGAACTGAGGTGGGGAGGACTAGAGTCAACAGAACTGAGGAGGGGAGGAATGGGGGTGGGAGGACTAGAGTCAACAGAACTGAGGTGGGGAGGACTAGAGTCAACAGAACTGAGGTGGGGAGGACTAGAGTCAACAGAACTGAGGAGGGGAGGAATGGGGGTGGGAGGACTAGAGTCAACAGAACTGAGGAGGGGAGGACTAGAGTCAACAGAACTGAGGAGGGGAGGACTAGAGTCAACAGAACTGAGGAGGGGAGGACTAGAGTCAACAGAACTGAGGAGGGAGGACTAGAGTCAACAGAACTGAGGAGAGGAGGACTAGAGTCAACAGAACTGAGGAGGGGAGGACTAGAGTCAACAGAACTGAGGAGGGGAGGAATGGGGGTGGGAGGACTAGAGTCAACAGAACTGAGGTGGGGAGGACTAGAGTCAACAGAACTGAGGAGGGGAGGAATGGGGGTGGGAGGACTAGAGTCAACAGAACTGAGGAGGGGAGGAATGGGGGTGGGAGGACTAGAGTCAACAGAACTGAGGTGGGGAGGACTAGAGTCAACAGAACTGAGGAGGGGAGGAATGGGGGTGGGAGGACTAGAGTCAACAGAACTGAGGTGGGGAGTACTAGAGTCAACAGAACTGAGGAGGGGAGGAATGGGGGTGGGAGGACTAGAGTCAACAGAACTGAGGAGGGGAGGACTAGAGTCAACAGAACTGAGGAGGGGAGGACTAGAGTCAACAGAACTGAGGAGGGGAGGACTAGAGTCAACAGAACTGAGGTGGGGAGGACTAGAGTCAACAGAACTGAGGAGGGGAGGACTAGAGTCAACAGAACTGAGGAGGGGAGGAATGGGGGTGGGAGGACTAGAGTCAACAGAACTGAGGAGGGGAGGACTAGAGTCAACAGAACTGAGGAGGGGAGGACTAGAGTCAACAGAACTGAGGTGGGGAGGACTAGAGTCAACAGAACTGAGGAGGGGAGGACTAGAGTCAACAGAACTGAGGAGGGGAGGACTAGAGTCAACAGAACTGAGGAGGGGAGGACTAGAGTCAACAGAACTGAGGAGGGGAGGACTAGAGTCAACAGAACTGAGGAGGGGAGGACTAGAGTCAACAGAACTGAGGAGGGGAGGAATGGGGGTGGGAGGACTAGAGTCAACAGAACTGAGGTGGGGAGGACTAGAGTCAACAGAACTGAGGAGGGGAGGACTAGAGTCAACAGAACTGAGGAGGGGAGGACAGGAGTCAACAGAACTGAGGAGGGGAGGACTAGAGTCAACAGAACTGAGGAGGGGATGAATGGGGGTGGGAGGACTAGAGTCAACAGAACTGAGGAGGGGAGGAATGGGGGTGGGAGGACTAGAGTCAACAGAACTGAGGAGGGGAGGAATGGGGGTGGGAGGACTAGAGTCAACAGAACTGAGGTGGGGAGGACTAGAGTCAACAGAACTGAGGAGGGGAGGAATGGGGGTGGGAGGACTAGAGTCAACAGAACTGAGGTGGGGAGGAATGGGGGTGGGAGGACTAGAGTCAACAGAACTGAGGTGGGGAGGAATGGGGGTGGGAGGACTAGAGTCAACAGAACTGAGGAGGGGAGGACTAGAGTCAACAGAACTGAGGAGGGGAGGACTAGAGTCAACAGAACTGAGGTGGGGAGGACTAGAGTCAACAGAACTGAGGAGGGGGGAGGACTAGAGTCAACAGAACTGAGGAGGGGAGGACTAGAGTCAACAGAACTGAGGAGGGGAGGACTAGAGTCAACAGAACTGAGGAGGGGAGGACTAGAGTCAACAGAACTGAGGTGGGGAGGACTAGAGTCAACATAACTGAGGTGGGGAGGACTAGAGTCAACAGAACTGAGGTGGGGAGGACTAGAGTCAACAGAACTGAGGAGGGGAGGACTAGAGTCAACAGAACTGAGGAGGGGAGGAATGGGGGTGGGAGGACTAGAGTCAACAGAACTGAGGTGGAGAGGACTAGAGTCAACAGAACTGAGGAGGGGAGGAATGGGGGTGGGAGGACTAGAGTCAACAGAACTGAGGTGGGGAGGACTAGAGTCAACAGAACTGAGGAGGGGAGGAATGGGGGTGGGAGGACTAGAGTCAACAGAACTGAGGTGGGGAGGACTAGAGTCAACAGAACTGAGGAGGGGAGGAATGGGGGTGGGAGGACTAGAGTCAACAGAACTGAGGTGGGGAGGACTAGAGTCAACAGAACTGAGGTGGGGAGGACTAGAGTCAACAGAACTGAGGAGGGGAGGAATGGGGGTGGGAGGACTAGAGTCAACAGAACTGAGGAGGGGAGGACTAGAGTCAACAGAACTGAGGAGGGGAGGACTAGAGTCAACAGAACTGAGGAGGGGAGGACTAGAGTCAACAGAACTGAGGAGGGGAGGACTAGAGTCAACAGAACTGAGGAGAGGAGGACTAGAGTCAACAGAACTGAGGAGGGGAGGACTAGAGTCAACAGAACTGAGGAGGGGAGGAATGGGGGTGGGAGGACTAGAGTCAACAGAACTGAGGTGGGGAGGACTAGAGTCAACAGAACTGAGGAGGGGAGGAATGGGGGTGGGAGGACTAGAGTCAACAGAACTGAGGAGGGGAGGAATGGGGGTGGGAGGACTAGAGTCAACAGAACTGAGGTGGGGAGGACTAGAGTCAACAGAACTGAGGAGGGGAGGAATGGGGGTGGGAGGACTAGAGTCAACAGAACTGAGGTGGGGAGTACTAGAGTCAACAGAACTGAGGAGGGGAGGAATGGGGGTGGGAGGACTAGAGTCAACAGAACTGAGGAGGGGAGGACTAGAGTCAACAGAACTGAGGAGGGGAGGACTAGAGTCAACAGAACTGAGGAGGGGAGGACTAGAGTCAACAGAACTGAGGTGGGGAGGACTAGAGTCAACAGAACTGAGGAGGGGAGGACTAGAGTCAACAGAACTGAGGAGGGGAGGAATGGGGGTGGGAGGACTAGAGTCAACAGAACTGAGGAGGGGAGGACTAGAGTCAACAGAACTGAGGAGGGGAGGACTAGAGTCAACAGAACTGAGGTGGGGAGGACTAGAGTCAACAGAACTGAGGAGGGGAGGACTAGAGTCAACAGAACTGAGGAGGGGAGGACTAGAGTCAACAGAACTGAGGAGGGAGGACTAGAGTCAACAGAACTGAGGAGGGGAGGACTAGAGTCAACAGAACTGAGGAGGGGAGGACTAGAGTCAACAGAACTGAGGAGGGGAGGAATGGGGGTGGGAGGACTAGAGTCAACAGAACTGAGGTGGGGAGGACTAGAGTCAACAGAACTGAGGAGGGGAGGACTAGAGTCAACAGAACTGAGGAGGGGAGGACAGGAGTCAACAGAACTGAGGAGGGGAGGACTAGAGTCAACAGAACTGAGGAGGGGATGAATGGGGGTGGGAGGACTAGAGTCAACAGAACTGAGGAGGGGAGGAATGGGGGTGGGAGGACTAGAGTCAACAGAACTGAGGAGGGGAGGAATGGGGGTGGGAGGACTAGAGTCAACAGAACTGAGGTGGGGAGGACTAGAGTCAACAGAACTGAGGAGGGGAGGAATGGGGGTGGGAGGACTACAGTCAACAGAACTGAGGAGGGGAGGAATGGGGGTGGGAGGACTACAGTCAACAGAACTGAGGAGGGGAGGACTAGAGTCAACAGAACTGAGGTGGGGAGGACTAGAGTCAACAGAACTGAGGTGGGGAGGACTAGAGTCAACAGAACTGAGGAGGGGAGGACTAGAGTCAACAGAACTGAGGAGGGGAGGACTAGAGTCAACAGAACTGAGGTGGGGAGGAATGGGGGTGGGAGGACTAGAGTCAACAGAACTGAGGTGGGGAGGACTAGAGTCAACAGAACTGAGGAGGGGAGGACTAGAGTCAACAGCACTGAGGAGGGGAGGACTAGAGTCAACAGAACTGAGGAGGGGAGGAATGGGGGTGGGAGGACTAGAGTCAACAGAACTGAGGAGGGGAGGACTAGAGTCAACAGAACTGAGGTGGGGAGGAATGGGGGTGGGAGGACTAGAGTCAACAGAACTGAGGTGGGGAGGACTAGAGTCAACAGAACTGAGGTGGGGAGGACTAGAGTCAACAGAACTGAGGTGGGGAGGACTAGAGTCAACAGAACTGAGGAGGGGAGGAATGGGGGTGGGAGGACTAGAGTCAACAGAACTGAGGTGGGGAGGACTAGAGTCAACAGAACTGAGGAGGGGAGGACTAGAGTCAACAGAACTGAGGAGGGGAGGACTAGAGTCAACAGAACTGAGGTGGGGAGGACTAGAGTCAACAGAACTGAGGAGGGGAGGACTAGAGTCAACAGAACTGAGGAGGGGAGGACTAGAGTCAACAGAACTGAGGAGGGGAGGACTAGAGTCAACAGAACTGGGGGGGAGGAATGGGGGTGGGAGGACTAGAGTCAACAGAACTGAGGAGGGGAGGAATGGGGGTGGGAGGACTAGTCAACAGAACTGGGCCCCAGGAAGCAACAAAGAGAAAATACCATGCATAATTATTTACACATTCAGAACAAAGAGAGAACATAATTAATACAACTCTGAGCTGCTCCACTGTCTGTCCAACCAGAGACCACATTCTGCACCGTCTGAGACAACGAGCAGAACTCTGTCTGTCACCACACACAGCATCACATGGAATGGACATGAGCTGGGTTCTGTTCTGTCCCGTCTGTCAGTGAGGCAGCTGGACGGTAAGTAGTATACAGGAGACCCCCCCCTTAGCACAGAGGACATGAGCTGTGTCCTGTCTGTCCTGTCAATGGGCAGGCGGTAGGCTAGCTAGGTACAGCTAGGTAGGATGCCCTCCTCTGATGCTGCATGGTGCCACGGTGGCTCTCCTCTTATACGATGCGCGGTGCTGAGCGATCGTTGGTATTGGTCCTCTTCAGCTTGACCCCTCTCTGGATAACCAGCAGCATGTTTCCCCCCTGACCATCCATAACCTCCCCATCCTCCAGGGACCCCCCCTCGCCCTGACACTGGGCCCTAGGCTGGTGAGCGGCCAAGGGAGGGTTTGTGGTTGCTTGACCACTCCAGAACGCCAGGGGAAGTACACCCAGCTCCCCCTCCTCTCCCTGGGCTGGAGACTCAGGGCTCTGGGCCTCCTCTGGTTCCTCCACTCCTACTCCTGGTCCTATAGGAATCCCCAGCCCCCCAGGAAATCCTCCCCCAACTAGGCCAGGCACGGTGGGGATCTTGACTGGGATGACGGGGGTCCGGATGGGGATTGGGCCGGTGGTCCCGCGGCGAGCCGAGGGCTTGGTGGAGGGCGTGCGGCGGATGGTGGCGACCCCAGGGGTCATGATGACGGAGCCAGCCGTAGAAGGTAGGCCGGCGGTGGAGGCTGGTCTCTTGGACTGGAACATCCTACGGTAGGACTGGCTGATGTCACTGTTACGGGGGATGGTGGATGACTTGTCAAACTCCTGCTGGTCAACCTCCTGGTCCCCTCCCATGGAGAAATAGTCGTAGTCTGACACTGGAATAAACAGAGAGGGAGAGAGAGAGAGAGTTTATTATGGATCCCCATTACTTCCTGTCAAGACAGCAGCTACTCTTCCTGGGGTTTATTATGGATCCCCATTAGTACCTGCCAGGACAGCAGCTATTCTTCCTGGGGTTTATTATGGATCCCCATTAGTTCCTGTCAAGACAGCAGCTACTCTTTCTAGGGTTTATTATGGATCCACATTAGTTCCTGTCAAGGCAGCAGCTACTCTTCCTGGGGTTTATTATGGATCCCCATTAGTTCCTGTCAAGACAGCAGCTTCTCTTCCTAGGGTTTATTATGGATCCCCATTAGTACCTGCCAGGACAGCAGCTACTCTTCCTGGGGTTTATTATGGATCCCCATTAGTTCCTGTCAAGACAGCAGGTACTCTTCCTGGGGTTTATTATGGATCCCCATTAGTTCCTGTCAAGACAGCAGCTACTCTTCCTGGGGTTTATTATGGATCCCCATTAGTTCCTGTCAAGACAGCAGCTACTCTTCCTGGGGTTTATTATGGATCCCCATTAGTTCCTGTCAAGACAGCAGCTACTCTTCCTGGGGTTTATTATGGATCCCCATTAGTTCCTGTCAAGACAGCAGCTACTCTTCCTGGGGTTTATTATGGATCACCATTAGTTCCTGTCAAGACAGCAGCTACTCTTCCTAGGGTTTATTATGGATCCCCATTAGTTCCTGTCAAGGCAGCGGCTACTCTTCCTGGGGTTTATTATGGCTCCCCATTAGTTCCTGTCAAGACAGCAGCTACTCTTCCTGGGGTTTATTATGGATCCCCATTAGTTCCTGTCAAGACAGCAGCTACTCTTCCTGGGGTTTATTATGGATCCCCATTAGTTCCTGTCAAGACAGCAGCTACTCTTCCTGGGGTTTATTATGGATCCCCATTAGTTCCTGTCAAGACAGCAGCTACTCTTCCTGGGGTTTATTATGGATCCCCATTAGTTCCTGTCAAGACAGCAGCTACTCTTCCTGGGGTTTATTATGGATCCCCATTAGTTCCTGCCAATACAGCAGCTACTCTTCATGGGATCCAAACTAATTAAGGCAAAAACAAAACGGCACAATAAGTCCACCTTAAAAATATTGAATAAGATGTTTCTTTCTTTAAAAATGTCCTTTTATGGGCCTCCAGAGTAGTACAGTATTACTACTAGACTCCTGGTTACTATGGTCTCCAGAGTAGTACAGTATTACTACTAGACTCCTGGTTACTATGGTCTCCAGAGTAGTACAGTATTACTACTAGACTCCTAGTTACTATGGTCTCCAGAGTGGTACAGTATTACTACTAGACTCCTGGTTACTATGGTCTCCAGAGTAGTACAGTATTACTACTAGACTCCTGGTTACTATGGTCTCCAGAGTAGTACAGTATTACTACTAGACTCCTGGTTACTATGGTCTCCAGAGTGGTACAGTATTACTACTAGACTCCTGGTTACTATGGTCTCCAGAGTGGTACAGTATTACTACTAGACTCCTGGTTACTATGGTCTCCAGAGTAGTACAGTATTACTACTAGACTCCTGGTTACTATGGTCTCCAGAGTGGTACAGTATTACTACTAGACTCCTGGTTACTATGGTCTCCAGAGTGGTACAGTATTACTACTAGACTCCTGGTTACTATGGTCTCCATAGTGGTACAGTATTACTACTAGACTCCTAGTTACTATGGTCTTCAGAGTGGTACAGTATTACTACTAGACTCCTGGTTACTATGGTCTCCAGAGTGGTACAGTATTACTACTAGACTCCTGGTTACTATGGTCTCCAGAGTGGTACAGTATTACTACTAGACTCCTGGTTACTATGGTCTCCAGAGTGGTACAGTATTACTACTAGACTCCTGGTTACTATGGTCTCCAGAGTGGTACAGTATTACTACTAGACTCCTGGTTACTATGGTCTCCAGAGTGGTACAGTATTACTACTAGACTCCTGGTTACTATGGTCTCCAGAGTGGTACAGTATTACTACTAGACTCCTGGTTACTATGGTCTCCAGAGTGGTACAGTATTACTACTAGACTCCTGGTTACTATGGTCTCCAGAGTAGTACAGTATTACTACTAGACTCCTGGTTACTATGGTCTCCAGAGTGGTACAGTATTACTACTAGACTCCTGGTTACTATGGTCTCCAGAGTGGTACAGTATTACTACTAGACTCCTGGTTACTATGGTCTCCAGAGTAGTACAGTATTACTACTAGACTCCTGGTTACTATGGTCTCCAGAGTAGTACAGTATTACTACTAGACTCCTGGTTACTAGGGCTGTTTTTCATGGTTCGGGTTAGGCCACTTAGTTCCAGTGAAGGGAAATCTTAACGCTACAGCATACAATGACATTCTAGACGATTCTGTGCTTCCAACATTGTGGCAACAGTTTGGGGAAGGCCCTTTCCTGTTTCAGCATTACAATGCCCGCGTGCACAAAGCGAGGTCCATACAGAAATGGCTTGTCGAGATCGGCGTGGAAGAATTTGACTGGCCTGCACAGAGCCCTGACCTCAACCCCATCGAACACCTTTGGGATGAATTGGAACGCAGACTGCGAGCCAGGAGGCCTAACCGCCCAACTTCACTAATGCTCTTGTGGCTGAATGGAAGCAGGTCCCCGCAGCAATGTTCCAACATCTAGTGGAAAGCCTTCCCAGAAGAGTGGAGGCTGTTATAGCAGCAATGTTCCTACATCTAGTGGAAAGCCTTCCCAGAAGAGTGGAGGCTGATATAGCAGCAATGTTCCTACATCTAGTGGAAATCCTTCCCAGGAGAGTGGAGGCTGTTTTAGCAGCGATGGGGGGGTGGAGGCTGATATAGCAGCAACTCCATATTAATGCCCATGATTTTGGAATGAGATTGTTAGACGAGCAGATGTCCACATACCTTTGGGCATTTAGTGCACCTGTATCCTATTTCTACCAGACACGTACCTGGTATAGAGACAACATCAATTAGAATATATTTACTGTCACGAGTCGGTCCGAGGGTGGCTGCCCTTCCCGGTCGGGTGGCGCTCGGCGGTCGTCGTCACCGGCCTATTAGCTGCCACTGATTGTCTTTCCTCCCCCTCCTTGTATGTTTATTGGTAGCACCTGTTTGTGAATCATTAGTTGGGCTTCTTTAGACAACCGGGCCCGCCTGTTTCTTTGTGCGGGATTCAGGACCTTCGGTTAGGTAGTAGAGGAACGTGTTTGTTCCTGGTCGTGTACTTCGGTTGTACTGTTTTCGTCCCCCGTGTTAGGGGCATTTGGTTGTGTCTGTGTGTGTGTGTGTGTGTGTGTGTGTGTGTGTGTGTGTGTGTGTGTGTGTGTGTGTGTGTGTGTGTGTGTGTGTGTGTGTGTGTGTGTGTGTGTGTGTGTGTGTGTGTGTGTGTGCACCAGTGGTGCGTTTGTGCATTAAAGAGCACAGTATTGCACTCTCTGTTTCCTGCGTCTGACTCCACACCCACGACACCCAGAGCGTTATATTTACACAGAAGGATATGGTGCTACAAGTCATGCATGCCTTTGCATATTTTCTCAGTGTGTTTGTGTGTGTTAACCTTGTGAAGGTATGGTGTCCTCTGAACAGCACGGGGTGGTACTCTGGGTACTGTAGCCACTAGAACAGTGTAGAGAGTCCCTACTGGAACGCTGTGTCTGTGAGTCCAGCTGAAGACCTCTGGATAGGGCCAGAGCCAGCTCCTCATGGGCCTCCATCTCACACACCTGGAGAGAGAGAGAGAGAGAGAGAGAGAGAGAGAGAGAGAGAGAGAGAGAGAGAGAGAGAGAGAGAGAGAGAGAGAGAGAGAGAGAGAGAGAGAGAGAGAGAGAGAGAGAGAGAGAGACAGACAGACAGACAGACGGACGGACGGACGGACGGACGGACGGACGGACGGACGGACGGACGGACGGACGGACGGACGGACAGACAGACAGACAGACAGACAGACAGACAGACAGACAGACAGACAGACAGACAGACAGACAGACAGACAGACAGACAGACAGACAGACAGACAGACAGACAGACAGACAGACAGACAGACAGACAGACAGACAGACAGACAGACAGACAGACAGACAGACAGACAGACAGACAGACAGACAGACACGTTGGGTTAGAAAACATAATCCTTCTTTGTGCAGCATGAAGATAAATCAATCGATATAAACTGGATGGTTTGAGCCCTGAATTCTGATTGGCTGAAGGCCGTGGTATATCAGACCGTATATCACGGGTATGACAAAACATTTAGTTTTACTGCTCTAATTACGTTGGTAACCAGTTTATAATCGTTGTGCCTAAGAGCAGCCCTTTGCCGTGGTATATTGGCCACCTCCTCGGGCCTTATTGCTTAATTATAAACTGGTTGGTTTGAACCCTGAATGCTGACTGGCTGACAGCCGTGGTACATTAGACGGTATACCACGGGTACGACGAAACATTTGTTTTTCCTGCTCTAATTACATTGGTAACCAGTTTATAATAGCAATAAGGTACTTCTGGGGTTTGTGGTATATGGCCAATATACCACGGGCTAAGGGCTGTGTCCAGGTACTCCGCGGAGTAAACTGCCTCTTACTCAGTCCCAGATGCTAATATATGCATATGATTATTAGTATTGGATAGAAAACACTCTGAAGTTTCTAAAACTGTTTGAATGATGTCTGTGAGTATAACAGAACACAGGCAAAAACCTGAGAAAAAATCCAAACAGGAAGTGGGAAATCTGAGGTTTGTAGTTTTTGAACTCAGCCCCTATCAAATACACAGTGGGATATGGGTTATTTTTCACTTCCTAAGGCTTCCACTAGATGTCAACCATCTTTAGAACGTTGTTTCATGCTGCTCCTGTGAAGGGGAGCCAGATAAGAGCTGTTTGACTAAGGGGTCTGGCAGCAGCCTCGTTCTCAGTCACGCGCATTTCACATGAGAGGTATCTCTCATTCCATTGCTTTTCTACAGAAAAGCAATGGAACGAATTCTCCGGTTGGAACATTATTGAACATTTATGATAAAAACATCATAAAGATTGATTAGTTTGACAAGTTTCTTCGACCTTTAAAATAACTTTTTGAACTTTTTGTCCAACTGGACCAGAACGCGCTTTTGGATTTGTTTACCAAACGCCCTAACAAAAGAAGCTATTTGGACATAAATGGACATAAATGATGGACATTATCGAACAAAACAAGCATTTATTGTGGAACTGCGATTCCTGGGAGTGCATTCTGATGAAGATCATCAAAGGTAAGTGAATATTTATAATGCTATTTATGACTAATGTTGACTACCCAACATGGTATTTCCATATTTCTCTGGCTGAATTGGGCTCTGAGCGCCGTTCTCAGATTATGCTATTTCCGTAAAGTTTTTTGAAATCTGACACAGCGGTTGCATTAAGGAGAAGTGTAATCCAAAGTTCCATGCATAACACTTGAATTTTCATCAACATTTATAATGAGTATTTATGTGAATTCATGTGGCTCTCTGCAATATCACTGCATGTTTTGGAACTACTGAACATAACACGCCAATGTAAAATACGATTTTTACCGAATAAAACATACATGTATAGTGTAACATGAAGTCCTATGAGTGTCATCTGATGAAGGTCATCAAAGGTTTGTGATTCATTTAATCTATATTTGTGCTTTTTGTGACTCCTCTCTTTGGCTGGAAAAATGGCTGGGTTTTTCTGTGAGTTGGTGGTGACCTAACATGATCGTTTGTGGAGCTTTCGCTGTATAGCATTTTTGAAATCAGACACGGTGGCTGGATTAACGAGAATTCTATCTTTAAAATGATGCCTAATACTTGTATGTTTGAGAAATTTGATTTGTGAGATTTTCTGATGATTTGTATTTGTCGCCCTGCAATTTCATTGGCTGTTGGCGAGGGGTTCCGCTGACGGAACTCCCAGTCCTAGACAGGTTAGAGCATGTGTCCAGCTGACCTTGGGTGGTGGAGGTAATGGTTGACCTCTGCTCCCTGGTGCTGGGATGACTCCAGCAAGCAGTGGTAGACTCCTGCCCCCAGGTGCTGGGATGACACCAGCAGGCAGTGGTAGACTCCTGCCCCCAGGTGCTGGGATGACACCAGCAGGCAGTGGTAGACTCCTGCCCCCAGGTGCTGGGATGACACCAGCAGGCAGTGGTAGTGGGGCATAGCTGGTGTCTGCTGGTACAGGATCCTTGTCCTTCCTCCTTCTAAGGGTGTTCACCATGGGCTGGTCATAGGGTCCTGGTTTAGCCCAGTCCTACAGGATATAGAAATATAGCTGAGTTCACCTCCTCTACCCAGTCATACAGGATACAGAAATATAGCTGAGTTCACCTCCTCTACCCAGTCCTACAGGATACAGAAATATAGCTGAGTTCACCTCCTCTATCCAGTCCTACAGGATACAGAAATATAGCTGAGTTCACCTCCTCTACCCAGTCCTACAGGATACAGATACATAGCTGAGTTCACCTCCTCTATCCAGTCCTACAGGATACAGAAATATAGCTGAGTTCACCTCCTCTACCCAGTCCTACAGGATACAGATACATAGCTGAGTTCACCTCCTCTATCCAGTCCTACAGGATACAGATACATAGCTGAGTTCACCTCCTCTACCCAGTCCTACAGGATACAGAAATATAGCTGAGTTCACCTCCTCTATCCAGTCCTACAGGATACAGAAATATAGCTGAGTTCACCTCCTCTACCCAGTCCTACAGGATACAGAAATATAGCTGAGTTCACCTCCTCTACCCAGTCCTACAGGATACAGAAATATAGCTGAGTTCACCTCCTCTACCCAGTCCTACAGGATACAGATACATAGCTGAGTTCACCTCCTCTACCCAGTCCTAAGCTGAGTTCACCTCCTCTACCCAGTCCTACAGGATACAGAAATATAGCTGAGTTCACCTCCTCTACCCAGTCCTACAGGATACAGAAATATAGCTGAGTTCACCTCCTCTACCCAGTCCTACAGGATACAGATACATAGCTGAGTTCACCTCCTCTACCCAGTCCTACAGGATACAGAAATATAGCTGAGTTCACCTCCACTACCCAGTCCTACAGGATACAGAAATATAGCTGAGTTCACCTCCTCTACCCAGTCCTACAGGATACAGAAATATAGCTGAGTTCACCTCCTCTACCCAGTCCTACAGGATACAGAAATATAGCTGAGTTCACCTCCTCTACCCAGTCCTAAGCTGAGTTCACCTCCTCTACCCAGTCCTACAGGATACAGATACATAGCTGAGTTCACCTCCTCTACCCAGTCCTACAGGATACAGAAATATAGCTGAGTTCACCTCCTCTACCCAGTCCTACAGGATACAGAAATATAGCTGAGTTCACCTCCTCTACCCAGTCCTATAGGATACAGAAATATAGCTGAGTTCACCTCCTCTACCCAGTCCTACAGGATACAGAAATATAGCTGAGTTCACCTCCTCTACCCAGTCCTAAGCTGAGTTCACCTCCTCTACCCAGTCCTACAGGATACAGAAATATAGCTGAGTTCACCTCCTCTACCCAGTCCTACAGGATACAGAAATATAGCTGAGTTCACCTCCTCTACCCAGTCCTAAGCTGAGTTCACCTCCTCTACCCAGTCCTACAGGATACAGAAATATAGCTGTGGGGATTCTGAACTATTATCACCATCTTCAAATACATCTTCTGCAGGAACACATCTGAAAATCTACCAATGAAACGTGTAGAAGACGATGTAGTATATCGTCCTACAGTCATTTTTCAATCTGACTGTAACATAATCATAATGTCATAGTAATTCAGAGGGTCCTACGTAATGACAGGATGTTGATGTTTCAGGAACACAAGGAGACATGATGAGGAGGAGGACTGAACCAACAAACAAACCTTCCAGCTGGGGACTTTAGAGGTGGGGACCATGTTAGGCCCCAGGGTGCAGTAATGAGGGTAGTCAGGTAGCAGGGCCGAGCCCGGCCTGGACCACGACTGGGACGGACAGGAGGAGGAGGAGGTGGTGATGGAGGTGGAATGGGAGGAGGGAGGGAAGAGGGGGTAGGAACCCACCAGGCCTGAGCCCCCTCCCATCAGGTAGGACCCCCCCAGGCCTGAGCCCCCTCCCATCAGGTAGGACCCCCCCAGGCCTGAGCCCCCTCCCATCAGGTATGAAGAGTCTGAATGATGGTGATCCCCGTAGTGATCATACCCGTTAGACAACTGAGCATGAGCAGGGGAACGGAATGACACAAACAAACAAACAAACAAACAAACAAACAAACAAACAAACAAACATAAAAAACACAAAATTGGAGAAATTTGTCAAATTATAAAAACCAACACAATAGGGTCAGGATAATAAAACAACACAATAGGGTCAGGACAATAAACCAACACAATAGGGTCAGGATAATAAACCAACACAATAGGGTCAGGATAATAAAACAACACAATAGGGTCAGGACAATAAACCAACACAATAGGGTCAGGATAATAAAACAACACAATAGGGTCAGGACAATAGGGTCAGGATAATAAAACGACACAATAGGGTCAGGATAATAGGGTCAGGATAATAAAACGACACAATAGGGTCAGGATAATAAACCAACACAATAGGGTCAGGATAATAGGGCCAGGATAATAAAACAACACAATAGGGTCAGGACAATAGGGTCAGGATAATAAAACGACACAATAGGGTCAGGATAATAGGGTCAGGATAATAAAACGACACAATAGGGTCAGGATAATAAACCAACACAATAGGGTCAGGATAATAGGGCCAGGATAATAAAACAACACAATAGGGTCAGGACAATAGGGTCAGGATAATAAAACAACACAATAGGGTCAGGACAATAGGGTCAGGATAATAAAACGACACAATAGGGTCAGGATAATAGGGTCAGGATAATAAAACAACACAATAGGGTCAGGACAATAGGGTCAGGATAATAAAACAACACAATAGGGTCAGGACAATAGGGTCAGGATAATAGGGCCAGGATAATAAAACAACACAATAGGGTCAGGACAATAGGGTCAGGATAATAAAACAACACAATAGGGTCAGGACAATAGGGTCAGGATAATAAAACAACACAATAGGGTCAGGATAATAGGGCCAGGATAATAAACCAACACAATAGGGTCAGGATAATAAAACAACACAATAGGGTCAGGACAATAGGGTCAGGATAATAAAACGACACAATAGGGTCAGGATAATAGGGTCAGGATAATAAAACGACACAATAGGGTCAGGATAATAAACCAACACAATAGGGTCAGGATAATAGGGCCAGGATAATAAAACAACACAATAGGGTCAGGACAATAGGGTCAGGATAATAAAACGACACAATAGGGTCAGGATAATAGGGTCAGGATAATAAAACGACACAATAGGGTCAGGATAATAAACCAACACAATAGGGTCAGGATAATAGGGCCAGGATAATAAAACAACACAATAGGGTCAGGACAATAGGGTCAGGATAATAAAACCAACACAATAGGGTCAGGATAATAAACCAACACAATAGGGTCAGGACAATAAACCAACACAATAGGGTCAGGATAATAAACCAACACAATAGGGTCAGGATAATAAACCAACACAATAGGGTCAGGATAATAGGGCCAGTGTCACGCCTTGGTCATTGTATCTTGTGTTTTTGTTATATGTTTGGGTAGGCCAGGGTGTGACATGGGTTTATATGTTGTATTTCGTATTAGGGTTTGTATTAATTGGGAGTGTGTATTATTAGGGGTGTGTCTAGTTAGGCTTGGCTGCCTGAGGCGATTCCTAATTGGAGTCAGCTGATTCTAGTTGTCTCGGATTGGGAACCGTATTTAGGCAGCCTGAGTGCGCGTTGTATTCGTGGGTGATTGTACCTGTCTTTGTGTTAGTCACCAGATAGGCTGTATTAGTTTCACTCGTTTATTGTTTTCGTATTTTCCGTTATTTCATGTACCGTATTCTTCATTAAATGTCATAGTAACCTACACGCTGCATTTCGGTCTGAATCTCTTCAAACAACAGACGAATATCATTACAGCCAGGATAATAAAATGACACAATAGGGTCAGGATAATAAAACGACACAATAGGGTCAGGATAATAAAACGACACAACAGGGTCAAGATAATAAAACGACATAATAGGGCCAGGATAATAAAACGACACAATAGGGTCAGGATAATAGGGCCAGGATAATAAAATGACACAATAGGGTCAGGATAATAAACCAACACAATAGGATCAGGACAATAGGGTCAGGACAATAGGGTCAGGATAATAAAACAACACAATAGGGTCAGGATAATAGGGTCAGGATAATAAAACAACACAATAGGGTCAGGATAATAGGGTCAATAATAAAACAACACAATAGGGTCAGGATAATAGGGTCAGGATAATAAAACAACACAATAGGGTCAGGACAATAAAACAACACAATAGGGTCAGGATAATAAAACAACACAATAGGGTCAGGATAATAAAAACACAATAGGGTCAGGATAATAAAACAACACAATAGGGTCAGGATAATAAGCCAACACAATAGGGTCAGGATAATAAAACAACACAATAGGGTCAGGATAATAAAACAACACAATAGGGTCAGGATAATAAAACAACACAATAGGGTCAGGATAATAAAACAACACAATAGGGTCAGGATAATAAAACAACACAATAGGGTCAGGATAATAAACCAACACAATAGGGTCAGGATAATAAAACCGACACAATAGGGTCAGGATAATAAAACAACACAATAGGGTCAGGATAATAAAACAACACAATAGGGTCAGGATAATAAAACAACACAATAGGGTCAGGATAATAAACCAACACAATAGGGTCAGGATAATAAAACCGACACAATAGGGTCAGGATAATAAAACAACACAATAGGATCAGGATAATAAGCCAACACAATAGGGTCAGGATAATAAAACAACACAATAGGGTCAGGATAATAAGCCAACACAATGAAATACAATGAATGAAATACAAATAACTCAACATTTCGGAAGAACAAATAAACAAAAGGAGTAAACTAAGAAAATGAGTCCTGCCTGATTGACAAACCGGACCGCGGTTCTGAATTCTGAAATGTATGTGAACCACCATGATACGTAACAGCAGCGATCAGAGACAGGTGAAAGGAAGCTGTGAGTGGAACACCTGGATGGAGTAGAGGGGTGTGGAGAAGGTGAACACGATGGTTCCTGTGAGGAGAATCTAGAATAAGGGCTACAGCAAGGAGGGTATCTATCATGAGAGGAGACGAGGGGTAGGGTATCTATCATGAGAGGACACGAGGGGTAGGGTATCTATCATGAGAGGAGACAAGGGGTAGGGTATCTATCATGAGAGGGGACGAGGGGTAGGGTATCTATCATGAGAGGGGACGAGGGGTAGGGTATCTATCATGAGAGGGGACGAGGGGTAGGGTATCTATCATGAGAGGAGACAAGGGGTAGGGTATCTATCATGAGAGGAGACAAGGGGTAGGGTATCTATCATGAGAGGGGACGAGGGGTAGGGTATCTATCATGAGAGGGGACAAGGGGTAGGGTATCTATCATGAGAGGGGACGAGGGGTAGGGTATCTATCATGAGAGGGGACGAGGGGTAGGGTATCTATCATGAGAGGGGACGAGGGGTAGGGTATCTATCATGAGAGGGGACGAGGGGTAGGGTATCTATCATGAGAGGGGACGAGGGGTAGGGTATCTATCATGAGAGGGGACGAGGGGTAGGGTATCTATCATGAGAGGGGACGAGGGTTAGGGTATCTATCATGAGAGGGGACGAGGGGTAGGGTATCTATCATGAGAGGGGACGAGGGGTAGGGTATCTATCATGAGAGGGCAGGGGGGGTGCTTCCTCTCAAAGGAGGGATGGAGGGAGTATTTCACCTTGTCAACTGCAGCCAGAGGCCCTCCTGAGGTGGGAGAGCTGCACTCACTGACTGACTGGCAGGTGTCAGAGGCCTCAGACGAGCCAGAGCTGGAGCAAGGCTGGAGGAACAGCAGGTTGGGTGGAGGCAGACAGACACGACAGAGGACGAGCACAAGACGAGAGCAGAGAGTTTTGGTGTTAAAAAAAGAGAGGAGTTTGAGTTCAGTGTAGGGTTAAAAGATGACCGGCTATGAACATACACACAGTCACAGACAGTCACAGACAGTCACAGACAGTCACACGCAGTCACAGATAGTCACAGACAGTCACAGACAGTCACACGCAGTCACACACAGTCACAGATAGTCACAGACAGTCACAGACAGTCACAGACAGTCACACGACAGTCACAGACAGTCACAGACAGTCACACAGTCAGTCACAGACAGTCACAGACAGTCACAGACAGTCACAGACAGTCACAGACAGTCACAGACAGTCACAGACAGTCACAGACAGTCACACGCAGTCACAGAGTCAGTCACACACACACTCACAGACAGTCACAGACAGTCACAGACCGCCACACACAGTCACAGAATGTCACAGACAGTCACACACAGTCACAGACAGTCACAGACCGCCACACACAGTCACAGACAGTCACACACAGTCACAGACAGTCACAGACAGTCACAGACCGCCACACACAGTCACACACAGTCACAGACGGTCAAATATGGTCACAGACAGTCACACACATTCACAGACCAACAAACATGGCCACAGACAGTCACAGACGGCCACAGACAGTCACAGACAGTCACATACAGTCACAGACGGTCACAGACAGTCACAGACAGTCACAGACAGTCGCAGACAGTCACAAACAGTCGCAGACAGTCACAGACAGTCACACACAGTCACAGACAGTCACCGACAGTCACAGACAGTCACAGACAGTCACCGACAGTCACAGACAGTCACACAGGAATTGAACACATAAAGGAGAGGAAGGCGTGTATTGTAGCCAGCACATAAAGACAGAACTGCAGGGAAGACGTTAGAAGGCATCAATCAGTCAGTGAGCTGCATCAGCACGTTTAAAAACAACAGTTCCCTGCCAGCAGGGAGGTTAGCACCGAGATTCAGGGGGGAATTAGCTGGAGTGAAACCAAGCAGAGAGGTGAGTCAGAGGATAGAATAATTTAGCATGAACTGTCCTTGTGGACAGCAGAGGGAGAAGCAGATAGACAGTCTGGTACTAAGCATCATGGTTAAAGAGTTTAAAGCCAGACACAGAAAGCCCAGGAGTAGTATTCTCCTGGTGGTTTTCGGCGGTGGTATTAGTGGTCATCACTCTGAGACCTTATTCAGTACAGTGACCTAACAGAGGAAGTGGGGACTCTACTCTAGACTGACAGTGACCTAACAGAGGAAGGAACTCTACTCTAGACTGACAGTGACCTAACAGAGGAAGGAACTCTACTCTAGACTGACAGTGACCTAACAGAGGAAGGAACTCTACTCTAGACTGACAGTGACCTAACAGAGGAAGGAACTCTACTCTAGACTGACAGTGACCTAACAGAGGAAGGAACTCTACTCTAGACTGACAGTGACCTAACAGAGGAAGGAACTCTACTCTAGACTGACAGTGACCTAACAGAGGAAGTGGGGAACTCTAGACTGACAGTGACCTAACAGAGGAAGGAACTCTACTCTAGACTGACAGTGACCTAACAGAGGAAGGAGGAACTCTACTCTAGACTGACAGTGACCTAACAGAGGAAGGAACTCTACTCTAGACTGACAGTGACCTAACAGAGGAAGGAACTCTACTCTAGACTGACAGTGACCTAACAGAGGAAGGAACTCTACTCTAGACTGACAGTGACCTAACAGAGGAAGGAACTCTACTCTAGACTGACAGTGACCTAACAGAGGAAGGAACTCTACTCTAGACTGACAGTGACCTAACAGAGGAAGGAGGAACTCTACTCTAGACTGACAGTGACCTAACAGAGGAAGGAACTCTACTCTAGACTGACAGTGACCTAACAGAGGAAGGAACTCTACTCTAGACTGACAGTGACCTAACAGAGGAAGGAACTCTACTCTAGACTGACAGTGACCTAACAGAGGAAGGAACTCTACTCTAGACTGACAGTGACCTAACAGAGGAAGGAACTCTATTCTAGACTGACAGTGACCTAACAGAGGAAGGAACTCTACTCTAGACTGACAGTGACCAAACAGAGGAAGTGGGGACTCTAGTCTAGACTGACAGTGACCTAACAGAGGAAGGAACTCTACTCTAGACTGACAGTGACCTAACAGAGGAAGGAACTCTACTCTAGACTGACAGTGACCTAACAGAGGAAGGAACTCTACTCTAGACTGACAGTGACCTAACAGAGGAAGGAACTCTACTCTAGACTGACAGTGACCTAACAGAGGAAGGAACTCTACTCTAGACTGACAGTGACCTAACAGAGGAAGGAACTCTACTCTAGACTGACAGTGACCTAACAGAGGAAGGAACTCTACTCTAGACTGACAGTGACCTAACAGAGGAAGTGGGGACTCTACTCTAGACTGACAGTGACCTAACAGAGGAAGTGGGGACTCTACTCTAGACTGACAGTGACCTAACAGAGGAAGGAACTCTACTCTAGATTGACAGTGACCTAACAGAGGAAGGAACTCTACTCTAGACTGACAGTGACCTAACAGAGGAAGTGGGGACTCTACTCTAGACTGACAGTGACCTAACAGAGGAAGTGGGGACTCTACTCTAGACTGACAGTGACCTAACAGAGGAAGGAACTCTAGTGACCTAACAGAGGAAGGAACTCTACTCTAGACTGACAGTGACCTAACAGAGGAAGGAACTCTACTCTAGACTGACAGTGACCTAACAGAGGAAGGAACTCTACTCTAGACTGACAGTGACCTAACAGAGGAAGGAACTCTACTCTAGACTGACAGTGACCTAACAGAGGAAGGAACTCTACTCTAGACTGACAGTGACCTAACAGAGGAAGGAACTCTACTCTAGACTGACAGTGACCTAACAGAGGAAGTGGGGTCTCTACTCTGGACTGGAAGTTGTCCTTGTAACGAGTTGTAACGAACCTCAACTATAACCGAGTTCCAAGCCCATCCCTCTATTCAAGGTTGTCCCAAAACAGAGTGAGCGAGGAGCTAAATTGAGAGATTGAGGGTTAATTAGAGCCAGGATGGTTTGTGATCAGGGTTAGGGCACCCCATCATGACCAACTGACTCCAGGGGTGAACACCAAGGCCTGCTCATGTGGTCAACCTTGTCTGAACAGGGTATCCTAGCAACCTGGGATGGCTAGTGTCTCTCATATATGATGTATAAGGAAGTCAAAGGTCGCTTGAGGACCAATTAGATCATAATATATGTATTGTTGGCGTATACAGTCAGTCTGGGACAGGACACTGCCGGAAACTAAACTGTCCATACACTTCCAGAAGATGTGAAGGTTTCATCTCAGGGTCAAGAGTCCAGTGTACAGATAGTAGGGTCTTACAACTTGGTAGTGTAGTGTAGTGTAGTGTATTGTACTGTACTGTACTGTAGTGTAGTGTACTGTAGTGTAGTGTATTGTAGTGTAGTGTATTGTACTTGTAGTGTAGTGTAGTGTAGTGTAGTGTAGTGTAGTGTAGTGTATTGTACTGTAGTGTAGTGTACTGTAGTGTAGTGTAGTGTAGTGTAGTGTAGTGTAGTTTAGTGTAGTGTAGTGTAGTGTAGTGTACTGTAGTGTAGTGTAGTGTAGTGTACTGTAGTGTAGTGTAGTTTAGTGTACTGTAGTGTAGTGTAGTGTAGTGTAGTGTAGTGTAGTGTAGTGTAGTGTACTGTACTGTAGTGTACTGTAGTGTAGTGTAGTTTAGTGTACTGTAGTGTACTGTAGTGTAGTGTACTGTAGTGTAGTGTATTGTACTGTACTGTAGTGTACTGTACTGTACTGTAGTGTAGTGTAGTGTAGTGTAGTGTAGTGTAGTGTAGTGCATTGTACTGTACTGTAGTGTAGTGTAGTGTAGTTTAGTGTACTGTAGTGTACTGTAGTGTACTGTAGTTTAGTGTACTGTAGTGTAGTGTAGTGTACTGTAGTGTAGTGTAGTGTGTAGTGTAGTGTAGTGTAGTGTAGTGTAGTGTAGTGTAGTGTAGTGTAGTGTAGTGTAGTGTAGTGTAGTGTAGTCTTACCTGCAGTAGTGTTTCCTGGGGCATGGGTGATGGTGACTTGGAGGTGTGGGTGTCTGGCTGGGAGATGAATCCTGAGTCATGGGAGGACATGGAGGACAGTCGTGCCGCGGCCTGCTGGGGCAGGGTGGAGCTACGGTAGCCGTAGTGGGAGGAGCAGGAGGAGGAGGAAGGGGAGTGAGAGTGGGATGTGCCGCTGGAGCGGGAGTCACTACTGTTTACGCTGTTCAGACTGCTGTTAGGGTGAGACGGGTGGACAGACAGACAGACAGACAGACAGACAGACAGACAGACAGACAGACAGACAGACAGACAGACAGACAGACAGACAGACAGACAGACAGACAGACAGACAGGCGGACAGACAGACAGGTGGAGAGACAGACAGACGGACGGACGGACGGACGGACGGACAGACAGACAGACAGACAGACGGACAGACAGACAGACAGACAGACAGACAGACAGACAGGACAGACAGACAGACAGACAGACAGACAGACAGACAGACAGACAGACAGACAGACAGACAGACAGACAGGTGGAGAGACAGACAGACAGACAGACAGACAGACAGACAGACAGACAGACAGACAGACAGACAGACAGACAGACAGACAGACAGACAGACAGACAGACAGACAGACAGACAGACAGACAGACAGACAGACAGACAGACAGACAGACAGACAGACAGACAGACAGACAGACAGACAGACAGGTGGAGAGACAGACAGACAGACAGACAGACAGGTGGAGAGACAGACATACAGGTGGACAGACAGACAGACAGACAGACAGACAGACAGACAGACAGACAGACAGACAGACAGACAGACAGACAGACAGACAGACAGACAGACAGACAGACAGACAGACAGACAGACAGACAGACAGACAGACAGACAGACAGACAGACAGTGAATGGGTTAACACTCCAAACCAATGCAGCAGACAGTGACTGTGAACAAACCAGTCAAATTAAAATATTAAAACAACCAGGCATGACATCATAATAAACGTTACCACAATATATGCATGTATACATATATATATATATCAACGTCTATCATGCTCTTGCAAATACAAGTAAGTTGGACTGTGGTCGTCATACAGACATGTGTCTTTATCATTGGGGCCATTGACCGACCATCAACAGTGACATTTTAACTAGGATCTGTGGATCCAACAACTGGAATGATGTAAACAAAGGGAAATGCATCACAAGATGAAAACAAGGCATCACAGCACAAAGTGTTTACAAACCCAACCAGTGTGACGACAACAACAACCATGTACGGAAGGACACGAGGTGGAGGGGGGGTTTGTTATGAGTCATATTCTATAGGTGGGGCGGCAGGGTGGCCTAGTGGTTAGAGCGTTGGACTAGTAACCGGAAGGTTGCAAGTTCAAACCCCTGAGCTGACAAGGTACAAATCTGTCGTTCTGCCCCTGAACAGGCAGTTAACCCACGGTTCCTAGGCCGTCATTGAACATAAGAATTTGTTCTTAACTGACTTGCCTGGTTAAATAAAGTTAAAATAAAAAATAGAAACAGCTGGAAGGCTGAAATTACAATGACATTTAATATTGAAATGTCTACATTCATAACACACGCAATGTTATATTTACAAGTCTGGGTGAAATGAATGAACTATCTTCAATTCCCCCAGGAAACAAGTAGGTGAAGAGATTGGGTAGTGATATGGCATCCCAAACGGCTGCAGTTCCTCTACCCACCACCGGGGGGCGGGGTCTGTCTTCATCAGGGCGTCGAAGAGTAGGATCAGTTCCCCACTGTCTATATAATTGTTTCAATATGTAAAATTTAGGCGAAACTGATCCTAGATCAGATCTCTGTGTGAATGTGGGTCTAAGGTTGTTTTTCAGTTCAGGGTGAAACATTCTGGATGTGGTCTGGTTCTGGTGCAAGACACCACTACATACTGGGACCACTAGAGATGACCCATTTCCACCACTACATACTGGGACCACTAGAGATGACCCATTTCCACCACTACATACTGGGACCACTAGAGATGACCCATTTCCACCACTACATACTGGGACCACTAGAGATGACCCATTTCCACCACTACATACTGGGACTACTAGAGATGACCCATTTCCACCACTACATACTGGGACCACTAGAGATGACCCATTTCCACCACTACATACTGGGACTACTAGAGATGACCCATTTCCACCACTACATACTGGGACTACTAGAGATGACCCATTTCCACCACTACATACTGGGACTACTAGAAATGACCCATTTCCATCTGAAGGTTCTGAACTGGCCCCTCCCCCTGCGTAGATAAAGGTGACAAGCTGC
>NW_025746226.1:0-5000 GCF_021184085.1 Oncorhynchus gorbuscha | reverse complement strand
TGAATGTTGTATACAGAGTCATCAATAACTCACACATGCAGTCTCACTGTCAGACTGTGTTGTTCATCCAGAGGGCTAACTGAGGACTAAGAGACAGGAGAAACTACAGTCTCACTGTCAGACTGTGTTGTTCATCCAGAGGGCTAACTGAGGACTAAGAGACAGGAGAAACTACAGTCTCACTGTCAGACTGTGTTGTTCATCCAGAGGGCTAACTGAGGACTAAGAGACAGGAGAAACTACAGTCTCACTGTCAGACTGTGTTGTTCATCCAGAGGGCTAACTGAGGACTAAGAGACAGGAGAAACTACAGTCTCACTGTCAGACTGTGTTGTTCATCCAGAGGGCTAACTGAGGACTGAGGAAACTACAGTCTCACTGAGACTGTGTTGTTCAGAGGACTAAGAAACTACAGTCTCACTGTCAGACTGTGTTGTTCATCCAGAGGGCTAACTGAGGACTAAGAGACAGGAGAAACTACAGTCTCACTGTCAGACTGTGTTGTTCATCCAGAGGGCTAACTGAGGACTAAGAGACAGGAGAAACTACAGTCTCACTGTCAGACTGTGTTGTTCATCCAGAGGGCTAACTGAGGACTAAGAGACAGGAGAAACTGTCAGACAGTCTCACTGTCAGACTGTGTTGTTCATCCAGAGGGCTAACTGAGGACTAAGAGACAGGAGAAACTACAGTCTCACTGTCAGACTGTGTTGTTCATCCAGAGGGCTAACTGAGGACTAAGAGACAGGAGAAACTACAGTCTCACTGTCAGACTGTGTTGTTCATCCAGAGGGCTAACTGAGGACTAAGAGACAGGAGAAACTACAGTCTCACTGTCAGACTGTGTTGTTCATCCAGAGGGCTAACTGAGGACTAAGAGACAGGAGAAACTACAGTCTCACTGTCAGACTGTGTTGTTCATCCAGAGGGCTAACTGAGGACTAAGAGACAGGAGAAACTACAGTCTCACTGTCAGACTGTGTTGTTCATCCAGAGGGCTAACTGAGGACTAAGAGACAGGAGAAACTACAGTCTCACTGTCAGACTGTGTTGTTCATCCAGAGGGCTAACTGAGGACTAAGAGACAGGAGAAACTGTCACAGTCTCACTGTCAGACTGTGTTGTTCATCCAGAGGGCTAACTGAGGACTAAGAGACAGGAGAAACTACAGTCTCACTGTCAGACTGTGTTGTTCATCCAGAGGGCTAACTGAGGACTAAGAGACAGGAGAAACTACAGTCTCACTGTCAGACTGTGTTGTTCATCCAGAGGGCTAACTGAGGACTAAGAGACAGGAGAAACTACAGTCTCACTGTCAGACTGTGTTGTTCATCCAGAGGGTTCATCCAGAGGGCTAACTGAGGACTAAGAGACAGGAGAAACTACAGTCTCACTGTCAGACTGTGTTGTTCATCCAGAGGGCTAACTGAGGACTAAGAGACAGGAGAAACTACAGTCTCATCTGTAAGAGACAGGAGAAACTACAGTCTCAGACTGTGTTGTTCATCCAGAGGGCTAACTGAGGACTAAGAGACAGGAGAAACTACAGTCTCACTGTCAGACTGTGTTGTTCATCCAGAGGGCTAACTGAGGACTAAGAGACAGGAGAAACTACAGTCTCACTGTCAGACTGTGTTGTTCATCCAGAGGGCTAACTGAGGACTAAGAGACAGGAGAAACTACAGTCTCACTGTCAGACTGTGTTGTTCATCCAGAGGGCTAACTGAGGACTAAGAGACAGGAGAAACTACAGTCTCACTGTCAGACTGTGTTGTTCATCCAGAGGGCTAACTGAGGACTAAGAGACAGGAGAAACTACAGTCTCACTGTCAGACTGTGTTGTTCATCCAGAGACAGGAGAACTGAGTCTCACTAAGAGACAGGAGAAACTACAGTCTCACTGTCAGACTGTGTTGTTCATCCAGAGGGCTAACTGAGGACTAAGAGACAGGAGAAACTACAGTCTCACTGTCATCAGACTGTGTTGTTCATCCAGAGGGCTAACTGAGTACTAAGAGACAGGAGAAACTACAGTCTCACTGTCAGACTGTGTTGTTCATCCAGAGAGGCTAACTGAGGACTAAGAGACAGGAGAAACTACAGTCTCACTGTCAGACTGTGTTGTTCATCCAGAGGGCTAACTGAGGACTAAGAGACAGGAGAAACTACAGTCTCACTGTCAGACTGTGTTGTTCATCCAGAGGGCTAACTGAGGACTAAGAGACAGGAGAAACTCATACTAGATCATTAGTTACAGTATGTGTGTCAATACTGGATGCCTTGGAGATATATAGGCCAGTTACAGAAGGCAGCTTGCAGGCTCTAGAACTGATTCATCAGCACCGCCTGCTCTTCCATCAGATGAAACCAGGCCACAACTAGAGAGAACTACAGTATAGAATCATGAATATTCAACTAGAGAGAACTACAGTATAGAATCATGAATATTAAACTAGAGAGAACTACAGTATAGAATCATGAATATTAAACTAGAGAACTACAGTATAGAATCATGAATATTAAACTAGAGTGAACTACAGTATAGAATCATGAATATGAAACTAGAGAGAACTACAGTATGGAATCATAAATATTAAACTAGAGTGAACCCTCCTCATACGGTACAGCATAGAATCATAAATATTAAACTAGAAAGAACTACAGTATAGAATCATAAATATTAAACTAGAGTGAACTACAGTATAGAATCATAAATATTAAACTAGAGTGAACTACAGTATAGAATCATAAATATTAAACTAGAGTGAACTACAGTATAGAATCATAAATATTAAACTAGAGTGAACTACAGTATAGAATCATGAATATTCAACTAGAGTGAACTACAGTATAGAATCATAAATATTAAACTAGAGTGAACTACAGTATAGAATAATAAATATTCAACTAGAGTGAACTCCCTCATACGGTACAGCATAGAATCATAAATATTAAACTAGAGTGAACTACAGTATAGAATCATAAATATTCAACTAGAGTGAACTCCCCTCATACGGTACAGCATAGAATCATAAATATTAAACTAGAAAGAACTACAGTATAGAATCATAAATATTCAACTAGAGTGAACTCCCCTCATACGGTACAGCATAGAATCATAAATATTAAACTAGAAAGAACTACAGTATAGAATCATAAATATTAAACTAGAGTGAACAACAGTATAGAATCATAAATATTAAACTAGAGTGAACTACAGTATAGAATCATAAATATTAAACTAGAGTGAACTACAGTATAGAATCATAAATATTAAACTAGAGTGAACTACAGTATAGAATCATAAATATTAAACTAGAGTGAACTACAGTATAGAATCATAAATATTAAACTAGAGTGAACTACAGTATGAAATAATAAATATTAAACTAGAGTGAACTACAGTATAGAATAATAAATATTAAACTAGAGTGAACTACAGTATAGAATCATAAATATTAAACTAGAGTGAACTACAGTATAGAATCATAAATATTAAACTAGAGTGAACTACAGTATGAAATAATAAATATTAAACTAGAGTGAACTACAGTATAGAATAATAAATATTAAACTAGAGTGAACTACAGTATAGAATCATAAATATTAAACTAGAGTGAACTACAGTATGGAATCATAAATATTAAACTAGAGTGAACTACAGTATAGAAATAATAAATATTCAACTAGAGAGAACTCCTCATACGGTACAGCATAGAATCATAAATATTAAACTAGAGTGAACAACAGTATAGAATCATAAATATTAAACTAGAGTGCACTGTTTTCATACGATACAGTATGAAATGATAAATATTCAGTGAGAGGCTGCAGTTATAAGTCCATTCCCTCTCTGTTACTGTTAGCTCTGTACCTTACCTCCCTCCCTCCCTCCCTCCCTCCCTCCCTCCCTCCCTCCCTCCCTCCCTCCCTCCCTCCTCCTCCCTCCTCCCTCCCTCCCCTCCCTCCAAGTCTGAATTATCCCTCCAGTCCCTTATCTTCATTGACTGATAAAATGTCCCAGAATCCCAGGTGTCCCTCTAGGTCTGGGGCCTGTTGAAAACATCATACCAAACAACATAGGTTCCAGGTGAGTAGAGGCAGCCCTCTCTCCAAGGACGACAACTAAAACACACACACTACCGTTCAAACGTTTGGGGTCACTTATAAGGTCCTTGTTCCTCTGTCCAGTGTCTGTGTTCTTTTGCCCGTCTTAATCTTGTCTTCTTATTGGCCAGTCTGAGATATGGCTTTTTGTTAGCCAGTCTGAGATATGGCTTTTTATAGCCCAGTCTGAGATATATGTCTTCTTATTGGCCAGTCTGAGATATGGCTTTTTATTGGTGAGTCTGAGATATGGCTTTTTTATTGGCCAGTCTGAGATATATGTCTTCTTATTGGCCAGTCTGAGATATGGCTTTTTTATTGTGAGTCTGAGATATGACTTTTTATTGGCCAGTCTGAGATATGGCTTTTGTGTGATCAATTTCTCACATGGAAAAGCCTTCATTTCTCAGAACAAGAAGAGAGACGAGTTTCAGAAGAAAGGTCTTTGTTTCCTGCCATTTTGAGCCTGTAATCGAACACACAAACGCTGATGTTCAAAATACTCAACTCGTCTAAAGAAGGACAGTTTTATCCCTTCTTTAATCAGAACAACAGTTTTCAGCTGTGCTAACATAATTGAAAAAGTGTTTTCTAATGATCAATTAGCCTTTTAAAATGATAAACTTAGGATTAGCTGACACAACGTACCGTTGGAACACAGGAGTGATGGTTGCTGATAATGGGCGTCTGTAGCCTATGTAGATATTCCATTAAAAAATCTGCCGTTTCCAGCTACAATAGTCATTTAAAACATTAACAATGTCTACACTGTATTTCTGATCAATTTGATGTTATTTGAATGAAAACATTTTAAAAAGTTTTTCTTTCAAAAACAAGGACATTTCTAAGTGACCCCAAACTTTTAAACAGTAGTGTACATGTCTGTATCCATT